>NC_142035.1:39982318-40285348 GCF_982192425.1 Myodes glareolus | reverse complement strand
GACATAGAGACATTTCCTGTGTGTTTACCCACCCTTGACTGCTGTGGTAGTGTGTGACTTGCTTTTGTCAAAGGAATGCAATAGATGTGATACTGAGCTAGTAAGAGCTTGAGCCTCAGATTTTACCCCTGCAAACCTCAGAGATTCAGGCTTTGAGATACAAACAAGTTTGAGTCCAACTGTTGGAAGTTGAGGAACTGCACTGATAAGAAAGAAAATGCCGGTCTACAATGCTCAACTGAAACATACAACTCCTAATCACAAATGTATGCCATCGATGGCCTAACAAACTGCTCATCTAAGTCCACAGACCTGATTCGAGCCAAGGTTTCATGATGTAGGTTGCAAACACATCATACTAGCAATACAACATGGAAGCTAACCACAAAAATGAACTTAGTAGCATATATCATAATTGCGAAGATGAAAGGGACTCAAGCTGTTGGTAACATGACTTTTGATTTTTGTAACATTAAGCTTAAGATTGTTTTGAGAAGTCTTTAGGACAAAATTCTAAGAAAGAATGAAACCATCAGGATATAAGGGAAACCAACATTTTTTCTTAAACTATTTTAACTCCCAACATTTTTTTTTTTTCTGGGCTGCGTTGCAAGGTCACCCAAGTGTTGTTGGATTGTGCTACAAATTTCCTTGGCTTTGGATCTTGTGAAGAGTGACTATTTATGTTTCCAGGGTAGTAACTCACATAAATATACTGACCCCAAAAGGCAATCCTACTGAGTGTCTGTATTAACTAGGTAACATTGCCTGATGTGTTCAAGTTAACTATGTAAGGCAAACAGCTTTTCTATCACTGACTGGAAACTGGACACTCTGATTTGACTGAGCCATATCTTCGTGTACTCTGGGCCCCATTTCTCTGGGGTGCCTGTAAATAAGTCTGACTTTCTCAAAAGTCTGTGAAACTACTAAACTTAAGCAACCAATTAGACCTTCTTTCTGGGCACCTGTCTTTTACTGAATCTGTGAGTCTTTAATGTACATAAAAGTTACCCAGTGGGCTTGCTAAAGTATAGATTTCAGTTCTCTGGGTCTAATATGTAAAACAAATATATGTGTCTCTAGCAAGCTCTCAGGTGATGCTGGCAGTACTAGGATAAAAAGTTTGATATTAAAATCTTACGTGGTAAAACAATCCTTACTAAGAAAATCGGGAAGTAGATAACCTTTCTTAGTTAAACGGAACTGATTACAATTAAAAAACTTTTCTGCTCTCATCTCTTCATAGACAAACATGTAAATCATGGCTTCTCCCTTCCGGGAAAAATTAAAGGATCAGATTCACTTTTATAGTTTCATGTGATCAATAGACCAGTAAGAGTATATTCTCAAATGTTTTATTGTTTTCCTAAATTAGCCTCTTGCTGGAGGGTCATTCGTGTACAGTGATGAAACTGACCCCTCCATCCACTTCACTCTGCCGCATTTCATCTGGACGTGTCCTATTTCTGACCATTTCTTCCTCGTTCTTCTTTGTGGGGCCTACCCAAATAAAAATAGCTAAGTCAAAACGTCCCCAAATCTTCTTACTCCCATTTAATTTTTGTACTAAAGGAAATATGAGACCTACTAGCATAGCTCTGTTATGCCATAACAGATTTGGGCATTTGCTTTTCTTTGGATATCTGTTATAAGAGCAGGCTGCAACTTTCTACCCCTCTCTGCATCCCATAGTATAGACCCTCATTATTCCTGGTGGGATCCATGGTCCAGAAAGTTCTCAATCACAAAAGTTTACTAAATAAGAATTGAAACTTAAAAAAACACACAGGTATTTTTTATTAAAATATGAAGAATATTATTTGTAGTTATTTCAAAATGTCTAATTAAATTATAGTATGCTTTTCACAGCAGTTCTTATAATATGATAGATATAATAGCTGACTTAAGGTCTATTTCTAGTCACCAGTTACTTGATTCTTCATACTTGAAGAAGACAGGTAACCACAGCTATTAGTACAGCGGTGACAGTTAAATTAGCTGTTTGATGCCTGTCACATTGGTGTGGAACAAATTGCTTCATTTGATGAAAATATACAAAAGCTTGATAAATGAATGTTATACTATAGTTAGGCATTAGTATATCAATTACATATTGCTATAAAAGTACAGAGCTGTAGACATCTATTTCTTTAAGCTTCAGTTATTTGCTTGGAATAAATTGACTCTTGCTCAATTATAAGTATGTCTATTTAAAAACTAACAATATAAAACAGCGAACAATACAGAGGTGTGAACTCAGATGAATTTGTTTTGACCATTATCTGAAAATTAACATGGCTGTGTGTTCAACAAATACACATACCTCCTCATTCATTCAAAAGCAGAATGCAAATATTTAAAACTTAGGTTACTTGTGACGGTGGAGATATTTTGATATTGGAATTATGCTCATTTCAATATGAAGTTGTAATAGAGCAATATTAATTGCACAAAGAGCAAGTTTTGCATTTCTTTTTTTAAAAAGATTTATTTATTATGTACACAGTGTCCAGCAACCGTGTATGAGAAGAGGGCAGAAGGAGGGAGAAGATGAGCAAAGCTTCCTAGGCCTGGATGGAGGAGGGAGGTTACAGATGGTTGTGAGCCACCATGTGGTTGCTGGGTTGCTGGGAATTGAACTCAGGAGCTCTAGAAGAACTCTTAACCTCTGAGCCATCTCTCCAGCCTCAGTTTTGCATTTCTTGAAATGAACAATAAGCAAAAGTTCAGCATGGTTATCTGCTTTAATGCACAAAATTGATGCATTTTTACAACATTTTATACATTTTTTATTTATTTATTTTTCCATTCAAAAATTTCCATTCTCCCCTCCTCCCATTCCCCTCCTGCTCTCCAACTCATCCACCTCCCTCTCCCTCCCTCCTTAAGAGAGGGCAGGGAACCCTGGCTTGTGGAAAGTTCAAGACTCTCCCTCCTCCATCCAGGCCTAGGAAGCTTTGCATCCAAAGAGACTAGGGTCTGAAAAAGCCAGTACATGCAGTAGAAACAAGTCCCAGTGCCTTTATCAATGGCTTCTTAGTTGGCCCCCAGTTTCAGCCACATTCAGAGAGTCCGGTTTGATCACTTGCTCATTCAGATCCAATCCAGCTGGATTTGGTGAGTTTCTATTAGATCAGGCACACTGTCTCAGTGGGTGGACTAACCCCTCGCGGTCCTGACTTCCTTGCTCATCTTCTCCCTCCTTCTGCTCTTCAACTGAACCTGGGGGCTCTGATGTGGGTCTCTGTCTCTATCTCCATCCGTCCCCAGACGAAGATTCTATGGTGATATTCGTACATCTTTAAGCCAATGCAAAGACTTGGGCAAAGATATTTTTGTAGCTAGAAATCAACAATGAAGAGGGAGAAAACTCTCTCTAAATGGTCCTACTTTAATGTAATCCTCTGAAATCCATCTTGGGTATCCAAAAAAAAATAAAAAATAAAAAAATAAAAAAAAAGGAATCGACTTGCTTTTCAAAGCCATGCTGGAAGTTCATGCAATGACTCCATTGACGAGCCCTGCCTCTCCTTTCCCAGACTAACAGGGGATAAGAGCTACATCTCTCTTTTCTTCTGCTTCTCACAAACAGATTATTTTAAATTCAAATCAGTATAATATGACTCTCATGGAAATTTCATCCTACATATGAAAGGCAAGTTGTCCTTACAGATCATTTTAGATTTCAAATTTATAAATAGCCTAAAAGCAGCAGCCTGCCACCGGTTTAGCTGAACCACATGAAATTGCCAGTACTTGACCACTACTGACCCACAAAACTGGCAATTTCAAATGATTCAGTCTAATGTTCTTCTCCCTCTATACTTCACAGAAGTGCTCCATTTATTTACTGTGTTGCCGATCAGGAAAGATTTTTAAATGTTCAATATTTTATATTATTTATTTATTTTCATCAAATTATTAGTCCAGTTACATTAACTAGAAGTCCCTGATTTATATGTGAAAACACGTGGAAAGCAGCACTAATTTGTACTGTTCTGATTAATTCTTGGCATTTACATCAGTAGCCATGAGAAACAGAGAAAAGAAAAACAGCACCAAAGAGTTATTTGTTTGTTTTTTTCTAAAATCTTCCTGTAGAAGACATTCAACAATAAAACGACTTAAGAACTATGTGCACCTGTCCCCTAGACAAATGCTTTGTCCAGTGAATATTCTATACAGAACAATTACAATGGGAAGTTAGAATAAGCATCCATAACCTCAGTGCAGCCAACACACTCTGAGATGTCTGGAGTGAGTGACTAGTGAATAGACTTACCAGCCTTTCATTCAATAAATAAGGGAAGTGTGTCACAACACAAAAGGACATCAGCCAAAGCCTCCTTCAGTTAGTGTTTGCTGTTCAGCTCAGTGAGAGCGTTGCTTTTAATGATTACATGGAGGAATAGCAAAGTCCTGAGCAGCCCTCAAAGCCATTAACGAGATTTAGTCATGTTCAGCAGAGCAATAGACATTTGTGTATTTCATTGCTTCTCAATTTTCTGAAAACTTGTAAATTGCTGAGGCTTACAGGATGGCGGGATACAAAATTTACTTAGGCATATGCTAACCAAAAGTCCGTATATTTACTACTGTTCTGAATAATGAAATTCTGAAAAGAGGCCACCTCTTTCACATGATAAATTCTTGACCTTCTGAGCATGTGATCCAATGCCTTAAAAATTAGGAAACACCATTAGATAAGAGACCCATCTGTCATCCCCATCACAGACTCTGAACCCCTTACTTCTACCTAACGACACAGCTTCACTTTGGGATGGAAATGTTCACCAGTTTTCATTGTGGTAGGAAAAAGTCACCTGCTGAGTGTTCACAATGGCCCAGTCTCCAAGTGGGCAGGCAATTTGGCTTGCCCTCCCTGGAAAGAACTTCAACCTGCTACTGTGCCATTTGTGCCTATCTTTTTAGGCTACATGCCAGTCCAGAAAGAAATTAAAGGGCCAATTTTATCACTGTTCATCAGCTAGAAACCTAACATATGCAAACTGAACAGAAAGCCAATGATATGCCTCATAGCTTGTGTTGTTCTTTCTCTATTGAGCAGTAAATCTGTTTTCTCAAGTAGTAGCATATTCTTTGAAGAGAATCTAAACATGTCAGAAGGCTAAAGTGGATCTGGCCTGCCAAAAATTACCTTACAAATTTTTGAGCATTGAAGCTCTCTGAGGAGAAGATAGAAGATATTTTCTGAAACAATTATAAGGCAACAACCAACTAAAGAAAGCGTGAACAAATGTGCAGCTGCTGCAGATATCCAGGAAGGAAGCTGACACATCATTTGATCCAGGTTACTCAATGTGCGGTCTGTAACCAACATGGCTGTAAGAAATGGTTCTTTCAGGTCTTCATATAGATTAGTGTAAAAATAAAAACAGTTCAACTGAATTATATATATATATAATTATATATATATATATAGAGAGAGATAATTTAATATATTTAGACTTCAATGTTATTTGTCTTACTTTTTAACAAATCAGCTAGTAAATGATATTACATCTTCTAAAAATATTAGTCAAAATACATTTAAAAAACAAAAAACTTTAAAACTAGTCCCACTTCACTCCCCTATGGATGATCTATAGTCTGTAGCTTCTAAATCAGCTTTTAGGTGTTTTCATGATGTTTGTAAAAGTGTTTGGGACAAGCAGTATTCTCAAGTCATTTGACATTCAGTCTGTGCTCTGCCATGTTTTGTGGTGCTACAGACAAACGTGGAGTCAAGCTGCTATCTTCTTCCTGTCCAGCCCATTATGAAGATGACTAATAAAAATGAATCCTTCTGTCCTTTATGCCCATCTTCCTGACATCCCACTTCTCTCCATTTACAAAGAAAAGGAGAAAGGTCAGAAACTAGGATTCAGTGATTTCATTCTGTATGCATATTTTATTTCTGTGCATGTATGGAGGGTTTTTTGGTTTTGTTTGTTTGTTTGTTTGGATTTTGTTCTTGGGCTTCTGTGAGGGTGGAATCAGAATTGCATTTGTCACATTTATTATGGAACCAAACACAGCAGAATAATCATGAATAAGTTTGGTCAGGTAAACAAAACAATGAAAACTCTAACACATGGATCAAAGATATTAAAGAAGAGGGAAGTGATACGTGGAGAGATGAATCAATGGTTACAATCAGTGGCTGCTATTTCAGAGGACCCCTGTTCAGTTTTCATAACCACATGTTGGTTCACAACCACCTATAACTCTAATTCCAGGGGATCTGACACTATAGAACTAGGAAAGCATGTAGGTAAAACACTCAGAGACATAAAATACAAATCTTTAAGACATAAAATATATATAAATGAACACATATGTTTATATTGTACATGGTTAGAAGTAGTGTTGTTAAAACATCTATACTATCTAAGCAATACATAGACTCAGAATAATATTTGTGAAAGTTCTACTGGCACTTTTCAGAGAAAAAAAGTTCGAAAATGTATGTGGCACTTAAACAGACCACAAAGCAACAGCCAAGGGCAATTCTGAGAAATAAAACAAAGTTTCAAGCAACATACTCCTTCGAGTTATATTACAAAAATCACAATAAAACATTTCAGTAATTTTATAATAATAGTTATATAAGCAGAATACAAGCAATCAACAAGTCAAGTTTTTAACAGAGCACAAGAAAACAACATGGCGGACCGGTAGTATCCCCAGTATATGATGTTGAGGACACCAGAGACATGGAAGAGTGAAACTGAAATTTGTGTCACCATGCACAAAGTCAACAGAAAATAAATTAAGTATCTAAATTTGAGCTGAATACCATATAAGACTCTTTCTGTTTGGATATTATTGAAATATTGCTTTTGTTGGTGGTGGGGTTTGATTTAGTTCGTTTTTTTTTTTCTTTTTGAGAGAGAGAGAAAACATGAAGTTGGGTAAACAGGAAGATGGGGAAATAGGGAGAATCTAGAAGGAGTTAAGGAAAGTGAAAGAATATGATAAAAATATTTTATAAAAAAGTTAAATAAAAATAAATGGAAAATAAACATAGGACATGTTCTGTGACACTGGTTTTGAAAATGACTTTATGTACAGAACAACTCAATAGCGATGTAAATGTATGAAAAATTCAATTGAAATTAGCAAAGGAAGTGTTTTCGACATTTTTTGAAAGACACATAAAAATGATGAATAGGTACATGAAAAGGTGTTCAGCATCCATAATCAGTTGAAAAAAATGAAATCAAAACCATAGCTAGATAGCACTTCACACCTCAGAGGCCTGAATGGTGACTAAAATGAATAAAGAGATGGGGGATAGGAAGGGATGTGAGCAAATATGGAAAGTATTGGTGAGGATGTGAAAAATGGAGCCCCATTATATGGTTGATAGGAGGATAAATCAATTGTCTTTTAGCAAAAATAGCATGAGGACTTCATTTTCTCTTTTTGTTTTGTTTTGTTTTATGAATTATGGTCTTATGTCTCCAACGCTAACATTGAGCTTGTTATATAATTGAGGCTGACCTTGAACTCTTGATTATCCTGTTTCTACCTCCCAAGTGCTGGGATGCAGCTGTACCGTATCACACCTTGTTTCTGGGACTCTTCACAAAATTATAAATAGTTCTTTGTAACAAAAATTAAAAGAAAGCTATATTAAGATGATGGATGTGTTAATTGGCTTGGCTGCATTTAAATGTTTATGTACATCAAAACAAGATGGTGTAAACCTTAAATATATATACAATGTTTTTTAAAAGAATTACTTTATCAGATCTTGCCAAAGATCCAACTACGTGAACAATATTTACTCTTCCAAACAGATAAGAGGAGAGGCATAGCCTGTATTGGAAATAAAGCAGGTTTTGAAATTTCGTAGCTTTGCAGTGGCTTAGTCCAAAACTAGGAATATTAAGGATCCTTGCTGTATTACCACCGTGGGATCTTTTTCATCAACAGTGACTTTAATTATGTTCCAATTAACCTTAATTAAGACAGTTTTTGTGTAACAGTGCATCCAGAGAGATCACTAAACAAACAGCTTGACAAACACTGTCACTGAAAACCTTTTCCAAATGTGACACTTTCTTAATTAGGAAATGAAGTTGTGAAGATGTTACATTCACATGCATTATTTGAGAAAGTAGAAGGGGAGATGTGGCCTCTTTTCCGGTCATATTTCTTGAAGGTATGGGTTGCAGATGGACCAAATGGCGTGGCATTCCTGCAGCTGGAGGCAGACTTCCTATGCAGGACCACAGGAGTACCGGCCCCGTCCATCAACTGTGCATTCACTCCAGGTGGGCAGTGAGATGCTATCCAATTACTGAATTTAGTTTCACTTCTCAGAGAAAGATTTTAAAAAATGAAAGACATTTCACGGAAATAATGAAAGAACTTATGACTTCTCTGTTTGCATCAAGTTGAAAGTCACATACATTATAAAGTCAGCAGGGAATTTTGACAAATTTGACATTTTAAACTATATCTTTGACATTTTCATGATACTGGATCTTATACTGAAAACGACATTCCTTTCATTCATTCAAATTATTATTTGGGCTATTCAACACATGACTTTATGCAGGAGCTATGCGCTTTTCATTACTTTTGGTCTTTGCTGATAGAATTTTCTTCTTTTCCCCATATCTAAATCTATCTTAAAATATTTTAATATGAAATGTATCATACCAAAATATACAACATATATTCATATAGTGCTTAAATATACATATGTTGTACTATAAACTCAAGAGCAGAAAAATAGTTTAAACCTTCTTGCGTTTCCTCCCCAACACATAAGCCTTCTTCTTTCTTACCAGATAAGTGCAAAGTAATCATCTTCATTATTGCTGGAATTCTGTCACCTGTGTGTGGCATAGACTTAAATTGCACATAGTTTGGATAATATTTGGCATTTATTCTTCTGCAACTATATATTTTAATGATTTTATTTTTGCTTTTAATTTGAGCCCATTAACACTCTGTCATGGATAGGAAAGGGTCTTAAGGAACCCCATCCCCCCTGAGAATCGAATGTCATTTTATGGTTGCTGGAGAGGAGTCATTTTCTTTAGTGGTGTAGCCATTGCTAAGTTGCTTAGCTCCAATAAATGACCACCTACCCATGTTCATGGAAGCAACCTTGTTTAAAGTCAATCGGTCATGAAAACATGAGACAGTAACGACACAAGAAATTTTTAATATAGGAAGGGAATTTGTTGAGAAAAAAAGAAGAGTTTCAGTGTTAATAAGAAAGGAGAATGAGAGTCAGTAAGGGTGTGTGTGAAAAATGACCAAAGTATACTTATGTACAAATTGGCTGAAAGACACCAACAGAAAACTACAACAAAACAGCATGCCTAGTAGTGTTGTCCACTCTCAAAGGATACAGTCCCCAAACACTGCTGGGCCTAAGGCTCAGGGAACATTGCTTAGAGGAAACAGAAAGATTGTAAGAGCCAGAGAACCAGGTACTTCACTGTGGGCTTGTGTCTTTTACTAGCATCAGAAATGGAGATAGAGACAGAGACCTACATGGGAACACTGGACTTAGCTCCCAAGGTCCAAATGAGGAACAGAAAAAGGGAGAACATGAATAAGGAAGTCAGGACCACGAGGGGTGCGTCCACCCACTGAGATGGTGGAACTGATCTAATGGGAGCTCACCAAGGCCAACTGGAATGGGAGTGATGGAACATGTGATCAAACTAGACATTCTGGAAGTGGCTGGCAATGGGGGCTGACTGAGAAGCCAAGGACAATGGCACTGGGTTTTGATTCTACTGCATGAACTGACTTTGTGGGAGCCTGGCTTGTTTGGATGCTCACCTTTATAGACCTGGATGGATGGGGGAGGACCTTGGACTTCCCACGCACGGGGCAGGGAACCCTGACTGCTCTTAGGACTTGAGAGGGAGGGGGAGGTGGGGAGGGGGAGGGAAGGGGGAGGCGGGGAGGAGGTGGAAATAATAAATAAATTAATTAATTAAAAAAAAAGAAACTACACTGGCAAAGTCTCACCAACAAGACCACGCCGATAAAATGAACAAGTAGGACACCAACAAACATGCCAAACTGAATTAGGAAAAGACCATGAGGCCTCTACTTGACACAAAGAACTAAAGGTAACCAAGTAAATCTGGAAGCCAAAGTGGTAAAATTCTCCAGGGAAAGCACACCAGTTGGTTCTCCAGCACTATAAGCATATATACAAATAAAATTATATAATCTCAACAGGATAGTTGGCATTATATGTCTCTGTAAATATATATATATATATATATGTATATATATGCATCCAATTAAAATTGATAAAAAATAAGTCATGAAGTTGAGGAAAGTGGGGAAGGGTATGTGGAAAAGTTTGGAACAGAGAAGAGAGAGTTGTAATTAAAATACAATCTCAAAAAAAAACTTGAAAAAATTTCTGAAGGGAAAAAGGACACCAACAACTTCATCTAAATATGTATATATAGCTCAGCTTTATTTTTTGTGTAGCAAACTATTCAGTCAAATGTTACTAAAATATAACGATTTACTCAACTGATGAAGTATGGAGGAGGTAGTCAATGTACCCCCAAGATTTTCAACCCTATGCATATCCTTTTCTCTACCCACTCAAGTCAGCACTAACACAGAAGTCACTATGGAGACATCACAGAATTAAAGTCTCTGAGTTGACTTCGTATTTGGAGATTATCATGCATGACCAGGTCTGTGTAGCTAAGAAGAGAAAATAAGTCAGACAGAATCAAACTCCTCAGTTATGTGGCAAGGGACTGCCGGTGACCTCCAAAGAGGAACGACTGGTCCTCATTTCAGCTGTTACTATTATTCTTTTGTTTGTTTATTTTGTTCTTTTGAGACAGCATTTCTTTGTAGCTATGGAGCTTGTTCTGGAACTTGTTCTGTTGACCAGGTTGGCCTTGAACTCACAGAGATCTGCCTGCCTCTGTCTCCCGAGTGCTGGGATTAAAGGCATGAGTCACCACCACCCATCTATTACTATTAATTTGATAAATTGATATAATATCAAATTGCTTCCTAAAGACTAATCAACGTGAAAAGGGAGTTGGGAATGAAGCCCCAACTTTATCCAAAGGAGCTATTGGCGATTGATAGCTTCTTTGAGAAAGAGAATTGGTTTAAGAATTAGCCCCTAACTGATCTAATGGGAGCTCACCAAGGCCAGCCGGACTGAGACTGAAAAAGCATGGGATCAAACCGGACTCTCTGAACGTGGCGGACAATGAAGGCTGACTGAGAAGCCAAGGACAATGGCACTGAGTTTTGATCCTACTGCATGTACTGGCTTTGTGGGAGCCTAGTCTGTTTGGTTGTGCACCTTCCTGGACCTGGATGGAGGGGGGAGGACCTTGGACTTCCCACAGGGCAGGGAACCCTGACTGCTCTTTGAACTGGAGAGGGAGGGGGAGGGGAGCAGGGGGAGGGAGAGGGAAATGGAAGGTAGGGAGGAGGCAGAAATTTTTTAATAATAAAAAAATAAAAAGAATTAGCCCCTAATAGGTGATCATACTTTGGTGGAAGGCCTCATACCCCAAAATACATGGACTGCACAAATTCGACTTGATGGGTATTTTTTTAGAAAGGACCCAGATTTGGGTGGCTAGGGCAGGGGAAGTAGGCTCTGTAGAAGTTGGTTGGAAGAAGACTCTGTGAGGAAGGAACTGATAAAAAGACATTGCTAAGAATCCTCAAAGATCTAATTCTAAAAATAGTCACCAAAAGAAATTAGAACCTCAGTCCCACAAGTGCAGGAAGCTGACTGCTTTCAACAGTGAGAGTAAGAAACAAACACAGCCTGGAAAGCCCCATGGCTTCAGCCTCATGAGGCCATGAGGAGAGGATTCGGGTGGACTCAGCTCAGATTTCACAACCCACAAAAACATGTGAGTTACTAAAAGTGTGGCCAGTGGTGTATTCTGTGAACATCTGTTAGGTAATAGAAACCCAATACTGCTTAATTTTGGAAATTGTAAAATCAGTCTATGCTTCTATGAACATATTTTCATCAATGTGACCAGATGCACATATGAGAGATGTAAACTAAACACATCTATGAACAGAACAGATCTGTGCAGGTACAGGGTGCACACATTCTTGAATAACACTGATTTGTTTTCCAAAATAATTTCAATGTATCATTTCCCCAGCCATGAGAATTCCTTTTGTTTTATATCTATTCCAGGTAAAAAGATTCTTGCCATAATTTGATCTTGTCATAAAACATATATATATATATATATACACATATGTGTCTGTGTTATCTGTTATGATCATGAAGATCTTTTTTTCTCTTTCTAACTGCTTTGAGAAATTACATCAAATAATTATCTTGTATGCAATCAATAAGCACAATGTAGTCTAGATGTAGTTTGTGCTATGTTTGCCATTAGCTTTAAGATACGCTTCCACAATTTTTTTTTAAGATGGTCTCATTAGTTAGCCTTGGTTGGCCTAGAACTGCAATGTAGATCATGCTGGCTTCAAATTCATGAAGCGCTACCTGCGTCTGCCTCCTTTAATCCCTCTCAGTGTTGGGATTAATGGTGTGATTGACCACCATGTATTAATTGATGAGTTTCTATTCTCTTCATCTAGATTTTAAACAAAATACTAAGTAGAATTATCTATTTCTTGAACATTTATTAAACTTTATTTTTCATAATATTTTTAATCTTTGAAATTTTTATATATCTACAAAATGTTTATTAATCATATCTGTCCACCATTTTCTTCCTCGTACCGCCTCCAGTGCTGTCCACCCCATATCTCTCAATCAACTTCAAGTCCTGGAAACCTGGGTTTAAATCCACAGAAAGCAAAACTAAACACTTATTTCTTACCTGCCCAAAATTCAACTCCAAGTTGATTGCATCAAGGATCTAACAAAAATCCTGGAACTCTGAAACTGCTGGAGGATAAAGCAGGGAGTATGTCCCAACGTTTATTCAAGCACAGGTAGAAAGCTTCTGAATAAGATTTCTGCTGTACAGAAGTAAGATAAACAGTTGACAAATGAGATCTCATGAAAGTAAAAAGTTTCCTGTGAAGATATTTACCAACTATACACCTATACATTTAGAATAGACAAAGAATTTGTAAAAGCAAACAGCAAGACAATTAACAACCTAATTAAAACTTGGCTATAAAAGCTGAACACAAAGTCCCCAAAATAAGAAACACTGATGAATATCAAACACTGTAAAAAGTGTTCAATGTCCTTAAGATTCAAGAAAAGGAAGATTCAAACTCTTTAAGACTCCATCTCACCCCGGTCAGGATGACCAAGATCAGGAATACAAATGCTGATGTGGTGGCCACCTGGAAGAGAGAACACTTACACACTGTTGGTCAAAGTGCCTTTAACTAGGACAGCTACTGCGGAAGTCACTCTAGAAGTACCTCAAAAACTAAGAATAAAATTCTGTAACTTTGCTTTAAATAAAAACAACTGGAAATCATTTCTGGAAGCAACCACATTCCTTGAAAAGTTGCTCCAGTGTCAATCTCACTTGTTTTTAATGCTGGGCTATGTTTCTCTACAATCATCCATACAATTTTATTCCAAATCTTTACAAATGAAAGTTTTGCACAACTTAGTCAGCTGTAAAGCAAAATACTAGGTAGAATTACTGATGAAGTACATTTGTCTCATTTTTAACGATTCATCCTCATACTTACTCCTTTTGTTTTAGTTTCAGTTATTTTTTTACTTGATTTTTTTATTTTATTGCTTTTAATTAAAAGGAAATCTTAGTGCTTCCATTCCCAGCCTTTCTTCTTTTTTGGCATAAGCATTTGATGCTATTACTTTCTAAGATGCTGTGTCTTACAGATTTCATTGAGTAGCAGTTTCATCACTGTTTGCTGTTTATAAATTGTCAAATGCAAAGCAACCGTTCATTTCTTTTCATAGTCTACACAAATATGTGATTCTTTAGCACATCATCCCACGTTTTATCCTCACAATTCTTTTTTCTAGGATCAATGAGCACCCTGAATTTGACAAACATACTCCTCAGCTCCCAGTATCAGACTACAAAGGTATTAATTGTGTTTTGACCACCCTATGCCGCTTTTCCACTCTCAGAATCCTTTGATCTAAAAATCTTTGGACCTTTTCTATACACATAACAATGGTACTTATTTTATTCCTAAACTCTTAAGGGCCAAAACATAGTGTCTTCTGTGAAAAAGGGAAAAACCATCGTTGTGGATAACAACAGATTCACTTTCTTTTCGCTAAGTCTACTTGATAAAGACTAAAACTATGTAAGAAACCTCAAAAGCTGAACACCCTCAAATGCCTTTTAAACCCTTTGTCTTTCCTTTACAATCCTGCCATGTGCGGGTATTCATTATATGCAACTTGAAATCAAATTTCTGCTGTTTAAGCAGAAAACTGTCTTTCATCAGTTTTAAATACTTTATATTTCCTAATCCTCTCCACGTAGGTTAGAGTGAGCAGACACATAAGAGGCTGTAGTAATTTCTCTTGATACATGAGGTTAGGCAAATCATAAAATGCTATTGTAGACTATAAAAAGGGAAATTATTGCTAAGATGCATGGTTTGCAGAACTCTGTCTCCTATTTCTGAGGAGAATCTAGAACTATACTTGGAAACTATTGCTGCTAGAATTCGAAAGTGACTTTAAATCCTGTTGCTGAAGTCTTGAGAGAGACCATATTGGGCCAGGTTCATTCATCCTTTAATAAATGGTAGTGATACCATAAAGACAAAAAGTATTAAGGAATACGTTGGAGACCAGTTGCTAATTGTGGGCTCAGACATTCCTGGTGGAAAGAGAGCAACTCACCCATAAAAAGTGCACAAGTCTTGACCCAGAAGCCTGCAATTTTATGCCAAAATTTGGAGAAAAAAAAAACCAAGATTAAGTTAATTGAAGAGAATATAATGTAATTCTAGAGCCACAATGGAACAGTCAAAACATGAATAATCAGGATTTCTATAAAATAAGTGTGAGAAAGGAAAATCAGCAAGTGATAAGCAGTGGATATGGAATCAGACTAAGTATGAGATCAGTCAAAGACAAATGCTTTACTTTGCAAATGAGATGAGATAAAAAGAATTCAACACATAAAATAAGTATCTTAAATGTAAAGAAAAAAGGAGACTACCAAGCTCTCCAGAAGCATAGCACTAAAATCTATAGTTACTTGAAAGCAAAAACCAAGTAGTCTGGCAATTGATTGCTTTGATGAAATTTCCATATCAGAGCCACCCCGAGAAACACAAAGGGATCTTGATTAGAAATTTTGAGACATTCAGCATAAACTGTACTCTTTTTCAGGTGTAGAAACCACTGTGAAAAAAATCTGGCAATCCAGAGAATGCTGTTTTCAGTTTGGAAAGCTCCGACCCTCTTCTCACATAATTCACATTGTTCAGGGCTCTTTCGAAGCAGAACAAGGGCAATTCTTTTTTGGACTTATCATGCTGCCATGTTATTGTCTCATTTATACAAATAAACTAATTTTCTCTCATTGAACATTTCAGAGTTTGTATATACTCCCAGTCATCTTAACCAGCCTAGCCTACAGGTGAAATTGGGATCTTCTGATAGTGAGAACCATGTCTCAAAACAGGTACCTGCACCCATACCCTCACATGCATGCCTCATTCGAATCTCTCTCTCTCTCTCTCTCTCTCTCTCTCTCTCTCTCTCTCTCTTTCTCTCTCTCTCTTTCACACACACTCACACACACACACACACACACACACACACATCCACACACACACACAACATATAACACATACTGATATCAACTGAGATTTGATTATCAACTTCATGTGAGTATCAAAATTAAGAAGGTTCTCAAGGTCCATATGTAAGATGACATAGTATTTATAGGAATCTGTGTATTCCTCCCCTATTCTTTAAATCATTTATAGGCTATTTGGATGTATGAAATCCCTCTACAGATTTACATGTAAAAGTTGTGTTTTTCTGTCAAAAAGAAAGAAAAACTCATATTTTCTCCATTCTTTTTTACTTTAGTTTGAGAAAAGAAAACTATTCTTTATGTGGGAACAAATTGGCACTCCAATTTGGTTGACTATATTCACGTTAAACCTGAGAAAGCTTGGAATGCAACTCTAGACAATAAAAGCAAAGTTTAGCTGTATTTTTTTCACCTGGTGTTTTGCCGCAGCTCCCTTAAGAGAGGTCTTCCTGATTCAGCAGTAGCAAAAGAAGAAGAAGAAGATGAAGATATAGAAGGAGGAAGAGGAGGAGGAGAAGGAGAAAAAAGAGTGTGGTTTCAAAATGGCGCTTTCCTAGTTCACCAGAACAAACAGCCCTTACTCTTTCAATGGGTTTTCTTCGCAGTGTGTTGCAAATTACATGGGCCAACTGATTATCAGAGCTAAAGTAGTGAGGACGAATCCCACTCTACAGTCTCAGAAACAGTGAACGAACTTCCACTATGATGGACTGGATGGAGCAAGCAGGCAGGGTCATATTACCCCTAGTAATGCCACTACTTACATTCATAAGAAGGGCTTAGCATTTTAAGAAGCACTTATGGTCAAAAAAGGATTACAGATATGCAATAAGGACAAATCCAGATTTTAAAAATAGATCTCTAAGTGGGTCACAGTGTTAGATAAATGTACATAGGCTTGAGAAAGTGAAGAAAAAGAGTATAGAGAGTTGGAAAAGAAGTAAATAGTTTAAAAAATAAAACAAAGTCTTTAAAGAGACAGAGTATAGACAGTCAAAGATTAAAAAGAGGAAAAATAATAAATCACATAAAGATGGAATATACACAGAGAATCTAGATTATGTATGTTATTGTGTTGTCTTTAAATTTTTTGACTGTGAAGAAGCTAAGTAACCAACAAATATACTTCAAAGGTATCTTGTCTTCAAAATTTGGGTCTAAAAATAAGTGGCTTTGAAAAAGAGGTTTGGCTTTTTTTCCACAGAAGCTGAGAAGCTGAGAATTAATTCCATACTAATGTGTTTTAATAGATCAAGATCTCCTAAAGTGTCACCATAAATATCCCCCAAAATACTTTGCCCAGCAAAAAGTAGAAAGCAGTTTGGAGCGAACTATGCCCATATTCCCAAATATTGCTTATAAATGTCTCTTTACATTTAAAGCGGGATATGCTATAGAAATTTGCATTGGTATGGATCTTAGTTTATTGATACAAATTTAAGGTCAATTTTGTTATACTGTGTATATGTATTCCTGATCTTGATTAAGGTATTGTGTGTGGAGCTCATTTAAAAATGGAATGTATAATTAAGAAATATAGGTTAATAGATAATCATCTATAATAGTCAAGCTTGTAGTCATGTTAGTTGGGTTTTTTAGATATACAGAGATGTATTTCAGATAGATAGGTATTCTTCAGGTCTTTCAAAGACTACAGAATATGGCATTTAAAATGTTTAAGAACTTAGGACTTTGCATGACAGTGATACACATCTGCTCCTGGCAGCACCAATCTACTTTGAGAGGATGACGAGCATTGAAGAGGCTTCTCATGGAGCTGGCTTGGGATTTGGGTAAGAAACTGTTCTTGCCTGGACTGCTTGACGTTATCCTGTGTGAACTGGACATGTAGGACCCACAGAGAAATGACTGCTGAACTTGCCTAAAGGTGAGATGATCCTTCAGGGTTCCTGCTTCATGAAGGAGTCTGCCAGACATTCTTCAAGTCACAAAAAAAAAAAAAAAAAAAAAAAAAAAAATGACTGACAAACTGCCAGTATAGGTGGAATTGTCTTTGAAATTTCTTGCTTCATGGAAAAGTCTGCTGGATACTATGGGCCTGTAGGCTAAAGATAAATGCCCCAATGATATAAAGAATTTGTGGTGACTGTCCAAGTAGCAAGATGTCTCTGTCAATTCTAGAGTTTTGGCAGTTGCTTACAATGTACTTCCTGCTTAATTAGGTAATATTATATCCTTCTGGAGTCTTTGATAAAATTGAAGAATTTATAGTTATGTTATAGTTTTCCTTAGTTATGATAAAAGATAAAATAGATATAAATATTGTAACTGTAATTATTGCTTAATACCTTTTTGTTATTTATAATTTTACTGTGTTAAAGTTAAAACCTTTCTTTTCATTTAAACAGAAAAGGGAAGATGATTTGTAATTCCCATCTGTATGCTGTGAATATCATTGATGAATAAAGAACTTACTTGACCTATTTTAGGGCAGAACTTAGATAGGTGGGGAAAGCTAAACTGAATGCTGGGAGAAAGGAGGCAGAGTCAGAGAGAAGCCATGGAGCTGCCGCCAAGACAAATACTGAAACTTGCCGGTAAGCCACAACCACGTGGCAATACACAGATTAATGGAAATGAGTTAAATTAAAATATAAAAGCTAGCCAATGAGAAGTTAGAGCTAAAAGGCCAAGCAGTGATTTAATTAATATAGTTTCTGTGTGGTTATTTCGGGAATCTGGGCAGTCAGGAAATGAACAAGTGGCCTCCTTACAACATATAGAATTTTATGCTCAACTTCCTTTCAGTGAGGGCAAGTATACCTCCTAACTTCTGGGATTTGATCTCTACACCAGCACTTAATTAAGAACTTCTGGCAATTAAGAACTTCACTGTATTTTAAGGCCCCATTCGTATTACCATTGGAGGTGATTGTCCATTTCAGGCCAATTCTCACAGCACAAGTATAATGTACTACCAGTATTTCCATAACTGGTGCACTTTCATTCAATGATAGTGCCAGTATCAACTGTGGAAGATGAGAGTTGTACTGGATACACCCCCAGGAGACACACATGTGGACACAGATGATGACTGCTTTTGTTTTTTTCATATATACATTTTTCAGTGCTGGACTCTAAGAGGGTGTGGTTCTCTGCTGATTTCTTCCATTTCTCGTGGCTCCCTTGGGCGAAAACTGTCACCCAGCCTACTCTAGATCTGCTCCTCATTCTAAAGCTCAACCACTAATCCAGGAAACCTTCTTCTAACTTGACTTATAAATTTTACTGTGATCATCATTCCAACTGTTTTTAATAATTCATTGTCTTCCTATGCTTTATTCATGAAAATTATATATAGACTATTTTAAAAGAAAAATAGATCATATGAAGAAATCACAATACTAAGAATGGGTTAAATATTACATTCATTGTTTTAGGTTGTTACTTCAAACATTTAGTTCTTATTGTTGCTTTTTAAAATTCAGTTGTTTATAAGAGTTTACTTAAAATCTCCACTATTTTCAGATTTCCAAATCATTCCTTTATTTCTGCAGGTTCTTATTTTATTTTATTTTTCTATATATTTGCTAGATATCAGTTGTAACTTAGCATTTATATGTTTTTTTCATGTCTTTATTTTAATTTGCTTATGTGATAATGCGGTGGGCTTTTTGTTTGTTTGGTTGGGTGATTTGTGCTCTGTTTTTTATTTTATGGAAGATATGGAAGAAGTTCATTTTACACTTGTTATCTTTTATTAACTTTTTAAATTTTGAGATTATAATATAATTGCATTTCTCTTGCCTTTCCTGCTTCCAAATCCTCCCTCTTACCTGTCTTTGCTCTCTTTCAAATTCATGCCATCTTTTCCATTAATTATTAATCCATATAGAGAATATATTAACATATTATTAATATATTATAAATCATTATATATTATTAATATATTATATAATAATATATTATGATTTATATTATATTAATAATATATTAATATATTCTCTATATGTGTGTATGTGTATATACACATATATTCCTAAATATAAACTGTTCTGTCTGTACAAAATTATTTTATATATGTTTTCTGGGCTGACCATTTTTAATGGATAAACAATTGGTGTTGTACTCTTCCCTAGTGGAGATCTCAGCACTCTTTAGTTGCCTATAGTTATTTGTGCAGCATTGAGGCCTCTGGGGCTTTTGCCTATCAACTTTGGCAGACTCATTGGTACTGTCCTTGTTCAGCTTTTGTTTGGCCAGTAGATGAATGCAGATTCTGAAATTTCTAGGAAGCACAGTTTCACAGCAAACACCCTCATCTGCTGACTCTTACACTTTTTCTGACAGCTCTTCAACATTGTTTCCCAAGCCTTAGGAGCAGGGGTGTTTTGGTGATATATCCTTTGGGATTGGTTTCCAGTCTGCATATTGGTTGGTTGTGAGTTCCTGTATTTTGACAGATAAGTGTAGACCATTTACATGTTCTACATCTGGTGGGACTTGTGTCTGATACCTTGATTTTGGTTTTTAAATGACAGTTTTTGTTATTGTTGTTATTCTTCCTTTGCTTTACAGCTACTTTGTAAAATTTTCCCGTTTATTTTTTGGGGTGAATTACCTTATAATAAAGTCTGTTGTCTGTTTGTTGTTGACTTCCCTATGTGAGTATACTCTAAGCTGGAGCTAGGTTCTCTCACCAGCAGCCAGGTTGAGAACATGGAGACTCTGCTCAGGTCAGCAGCCCAGTGGCTGCAACTTCAGAACAGTTACATGCATCCATTTCTACATATCCACTTTCTCAAATTTCTACCCACCCAGAATCCTATCTCCAAGAAAAAAAAAACAAATGAAATTCCTTTACATGCTATAGGAAGCCCCTAACACACTGTGAAACATTTTGTCTCCTTCTCCTTGACGTTACCAAAACCTTGAAGCTGCTGCCTACTCAACTCTCCAAGAAAAAAGAAAGTCTCACCTTTTAGTCTCTTTGCTGTGGTGTTTTTCTATCTTGTTCCTTGACTGTAGAAGTGATTGTCTTTTGATTCCAAACACGTCATTTAATTTCTTTCTTGCTCACTACGTGGTTAAGGCAGTGATGCCGTTTTGACCTTAAAATGCTCTGCTCACTTTCTAATTCTGATTGTGACTTATTCGCTGCCCTCCTTCTCTTGCACACCATTCCTTTTGATTCTCAAAAGACTGTTTTGGAAATGAGAAAGCTCGGTATTGGCTGTTTCTTCCTTTCATTTTCGTTCTAATGATCTGCTTATCCCAAGGCAATGTACGTGCCGCTAACTGAGAAGGTAAGAGGTCACAACACAAAGGAAATGATAAAAAAAAAGTCAGTGTTCAAAAATTACTATTTTGAGATGTTTTCTGTATATGTTCCCAATGAGGGCTATGCCTCAAAGCCTGAGTTAAGGCATTCTATGTGCATGAAACTGAGCATAGTCTAACCAAGAAATATCTACAAGTGAATTTAATACAGATGATTGACGTCTTTTAGTATCTTCTAGTCCCCTTGCTCTTTGAGTCCAGAGGCTTGAGAAATATAAAAAGAAAAATTAAAAATATTTTAATACCTGATGCTTCTGTAGAGAAAGAAAGAGGGAGGAAGAAAGACTGATATGAAGAAGGAAGAGAAGAACGAAACAATTAGTTCCATGGGGACTTTGAGCTCAGGGAGATTAAAGAGATGATACCTACAAAATAGGATGGGAGACCACAACTAGCTGAGAGTGTATGACTATAAAACGAGATGTTTTGACAACCTAAAATACAGTCCTAATGAACTGGATGAACAGTTAGTGGCCTATTGAAAGTTTGAATGCAATCCCAGCCAGCAACAGCACTTTGCAAATCTTTATGGATGTCATCTACTACAGGCTATAATTCTCTATTGACAAGCATTCAAAGGTTCAGGAATCAAGAATTAGAAATGGAAGCATCACACCTCACCGTTACTATGTATGTCCCGTTAGCAAAAGTGGTCCTCCTTATGTGTTTGGCTTTATGCTAGGCTGATCCTACAGGTCTTATTTCAAAAGGGAAAAAAATTTTTTTCTGGGAGACCCAACATGATTCACTGAAGCAGATGTCAGAATCTGTAGTGGGTATTTGCTCCATCCATGACCTTGGACTGTCTGGTCTGATAGAGGCAGGGCTACTTGCCTGTCTATTTGACCTCATTTAAGAAAGAAGGAGGGTGGTCACCATCTCTTGATGTGTACATTTTGAGATCTAAATTTTGTAGATCCTTTTCATATCCTAGGTAATTAGTAGAATCTCCTCTCTGTATTTTTTTCAGGAGCAATTTGTAATCACCATCGAGGCAAGATAAGACATTATTAGGATAGTAATACAAGTTATGCTAGAAAGTGGCTTAGGTATAAAACTTTGAATTCACTAAGATATGAGAGATAATACAGTATTTTCTATAAATTTTCCAAATATGTATAGTCTGAGCATCATGAATGTAATTCTTACCTGAAAATTATTCTTATTGTATATAGTTTTCCAATGCTAGAATTAAAACTTTGCCTTTGTGACTAGACAAAATTGGGAAAACATTGTGGGATATTTGTACGTTGTGTGAAGATGTGTTGCCTTGATTGGTTTAGTAACGAATTGAATAGCCAATAGCTAGGCAGGAGAGAAATAGAGGGACTTCCAGAGAGAGGTAGAGGACTCTGGGAAGAAGAGAGGCAGAAACACAGAGCAAGTTGGAAATATGTTGGAAACAAAGGAAAGGTAACCAAGCTAAGTGGCAGAACATAGATTGAAACATATGGATTAATTCAAGTTATAGGAGCTAGTTGGTAACATGTCATAGCTAAGGCTGAGCTTTCATAATTAATATTAAATCTCTGTGTTACTATTGGGGAGCTGGCGGTTCCACAAAGTAAATTCTGGCTACATTTGAGAAAGCTTACCACACTTAATGTTAACCTACAGAAAGTCAAAATCCCAGGCACTACGGGTCCCATTACGGATTGAGGGAGGTTCCATGTGAGCAGTAAAAAGACAAAATTTGGGGAAAGGACTAGTGTGATTTTGATTTCCTGAAATAGTTGTCAGTATCTTCACTTGTATGTTGTTTCCCCCCTTCACATACAGCACTATATTACTCAGAGGATAAAATAATTTGAGGTTCTCACAACCCATTGATCTAATTGTACTTAATGATACATAATTTCCCTTGATATTATAAAATACCTTAAATGGGGAAATATTCTTGGTTAGAGATTTTACTGTTTGAAAAGATGGATTCTATAATTTTACCATTCAATCTGACACAGAAAATATAACTCATGTATCACTTTGGCTATTCGATGACACTTTAACACTTTCACAAATTTCCACACTATTTTTAACTGACCCATAAATTCATACCTGCATTGATTAATTTCATTTATCATCTTGACACAATCTAAAATCACCCAGGTAGAGATTATCAGTGAAAGATTGACCTATAGGCAAGTCTGTAGTAGTGGTGGTAGGATGGTTGTCTTACTTAGGTTAATTGAGTCAGAAACACTTTCCTACTGTGAGCGACACCATTCACTAGTCAGGTAGGTGATATAGGATTCCCCTCTGCATGCTGTGATTGCCATTAATGAATAAAGAAACTGCTTTGGATTTAAAGCAGGGCAGAACTTAGCTAGGTGGGGAAAACTAAACTGAATGCTGGGAGAAAGAAGGATGGAGTCTGAGAGAAGCAATATAGCCACATAGGAGACAGACACCAGAACTTTAGCCAGTAAGCCACAGCCAGGTAGAGATACACAGATTAATAGAAATGGATTAAATTAAAATGTAAGAGTTAGTCAATAAGAAGCTAGAGCTAATGGGCCAAGCAGTGTTTTAATTAATATAGTTTCTGTGTGATTATTTTGGATCTGAGCTGCTGAGCGGCTGAGAACCAACAGGCTGCCTCCTTGCAACTATGAGAATATGGAACTTGAGGTGAATGCAAATATATGTCCATTCAGTCTTGCTCTGCTCTTGAACATATATGTGACTGCTCCAAGTTCCTGTGGCCTTGACTTCTCTGCTGTGATGTGTTACCTGTCACTGAGGGATTAAAAAAGACTCTTTAAAAGTTGCTTTTATCTTATTATTTTTATCACAGCAACAGGAAATGAAACGAAGACAATTCCCTGCTTGACCTGAATATTCTCTAACACATTCATGTTTTAGTGGCTGAGAAATGCAGTGTCCTCTAAAAACACATATTGGAAGAGTTTGTGGAGTTTGCAGAAGAAAATGGATTTTAATTAAATCTGCAAGTCATAACAATAGATTCTGAGTTAGGTGCAATTAGGCATCTGAAACTGAATTCCAAAGTATTGTCAATGAAGTTTGTGTCTTCTGTTCAGCGAAATATATTTACCAGAAAATTTAGACTGGGTGGCTTGGCCACACAACATAGAAAGCACAGAAACTTAAGTTGTGAAAAGTTATTTGTATCTGTTGTTGTTCTTTTCCTCTAATGAAATTTCAATAGCTCTTAATAAATTAAAGCCACAGAAAAAAAATAATCACATGCCCAATAGCATAAGAAGACACTTATGTAACAGTGTAGATGATTGGATGTTGGTACTGTTTCCAACAGATCTGTGGACTGTGCATAAGTGTACATGGAATGGACTTCTGTGTAGCCCAGCAAAGAAGTAGTGCAGAAGGTGGGAAGACTTAATAGATATTCATGGAAGGAAAATGATTGTGAATAAATTTGCAAAGGAGAAATATAGACTAAAGAAAATCAGCTGGCCACTGACATGCAAGACTTCAAAGTATAGTTGATGTTCGTGAAACTCAGTGAATCTTCTAAAGAATGACTATACAAAGCACCACAAGATCTATAATCAGAAGGGATATACTTTTCATACACTGAGTTATTTTTTGCTATTTAGTTTTTTTCTTAAGAGTTTCAAATTGTTGCAATTACATACAAATTATTATGTTATATACTTTATCTTTGGATGATTTTTCATATTGAGTCATTTCTAAATTATGCAATGAGTCATAAAAAGACTTTTAATGAATGCAATATTCTGCGAATTTGACTCCAGAAAAATAAAGTGAGATACCACAACAGCGACTTTGCATGCAAGCATGTTGGCATCTATGAAACTGAAATTTTTTCCACTAAATAGAGTCATGTCCCACCTGTATCTGCAAAATATGGAGCAACTTGAACTTTCCACTCATTGGGTGCTGCCGATACAGTGATGAGCATTGCCAGGTTCAACCCATCTTGTCAAAACATATCAATCATGGTACACATATAGACACTGCAGAGATGAAACTGGGGTCATCAGTTTTCAGGCAATTACAGGCACTCAGTTTGCTTGTGTCTTATTTCTTTATGATCACAATATGTCTTCTCATGGCATTATCTGTAAGCAAGTATCTTGAGTGTGCATACTTGCTTGCAGAATGTTTGTTTTTATCGTGACTCAGTTGTGTAAAATACCCCAGGAAGTATCTATGTTCTTGAAATGATGTGTCTTTAAAATGTAAATGAATTTAAGATAATCATCAATCTGACTACAAGGAAAGGCCAATTTGGATACCCTCTCCACTATTGCTTAGGGTCTTAACTAGGGTCATCCTTATGAATTCCTGGGAATTTCTCTAGTGCCAGTTTTTTTGCTAGACCCATAATGGCTCCCTCTGGGAGGAGCGAGGATGTGAGCACAGAGGTCAAGACCATGATGGGGACACCCACTGAAACAGTCTACCTGAGCTAATGGGGGCTCACCAACTCACAATATACAGACCTGACAGGATGTGTTTAAGTATTTATATATAATACATATATATATATATATATATATATATATATATATATATATATATATAAACTATTAATGACAAAAGAGTCTGTGAATTTGAAAGAACACGAGAAGTATATGGAAGGGCTAAGGGAAGGAAAGAGGAAAGGTAAATGATGTAATTATAATGTCAAAAAGTTGGAACAGGGCTGGGGGCAACAGAGAGACAGCTCAGCACTTTCAAGCACTTGTGGCTCTCACAGAGGACCTCAGTTATGTCACAGCACAGACATGGTAGTTCACAACCATTCATAACTTCAGTTTCAGGGCCTAGACAATCTTCTCTGGCCTCCATGGCTCCCAGGCATGCATGTATTTCACATATGTATGTGAAAGCAAAACACTCATACATTCAAATTAATAAATTTTAAAAACATACCATAGGTAGCTTCTTCAATTATTGCTAATATTTTCTGTTACCTCTGTATTTGAACTTCTTCTACAGGTTAACTAAAAGGAAACCAGGATTGGAGTGGTAATCCTGATATCTGGTCATTCCGATATCTGGTCATTCCTTGGTTCTATTAAAAACAATAACAACAACATTTAAATTCTTTGCAACCATTTCAAAGGCTAATTTTAGATACTGTAGCTGAAATTAGTACAAGAAGTTAAGAACTGAATTTAGTATTTACCTTTGCTAATGGCTTAGAATATGAGCTGACGACATTTGACCTTTTGCGAAATAGCTATATAATGGTTGTGGGTTGATTTGAGAAAACAGTGACACACTAATTTAGTATTGGGATTTAAATTCCATGAAGGTAATACCTCTCCTCCCTGCCGTATCTCCAACGCTCAAGGTTATCCTTACATGGAAAAAATTAAAGACTGAAGGATAGTTGAGTGAAATAATCAGAACATTAATTTTCAGGGTCTTTTGTGAACATTGAGAAAAGAACATTCCTAGTGGATATGCATCTACTCTTTCAAACTTTTATGTTTCCATACTTAGATGGCCAAAGTTGTAAGCATATTCTCGGGCCCACAACAACCCTCTCATTACTGCCCAGCTTCCTGTTTTGTCCTGAGTCTGTTCCCTAGAAGCTGCCAACACTCACTGGTGTGGGGGGCATCCATGTTGAAGTTGTCTTTTGAGTCTTCGCTCTCGTTTCATTCTGCAGTCCATTCACATGTTCAGATTCATCCGTTCTCCTTTACCTAAGGGGTGTCAAACTGACTTTATGAGAAAGTAAACAATCAGAATTACCACCACGTCAAATAAGAAATCTCTATAACAACAACAACAACAAAATCTCACTCTGTGCTGACAAAATTAGAAAATGAAATTATTTTCAGCTGTTGCTGTTCTGGCAGGTCATGCTGTGTAACCCTGGCTCACCTGGAGCTCATTGTGTGGGCGTAGAACATACAGAGATTTGCTTGCCTTTGCCTCCTGCGAGTTGGGATGTGAGGGACAAAGGCCTGTACCAGCACACCCTGCTAAAATTTACAGTTTTTTAAGGCTCAGTTTTATGGTCTACCAAGTTAAGTTCTAGTGAGAAATATTGGCAAAGGTCTATAACAGCCATTTTTAAATCCCATACCTGGATATGATTTTTGATCCTCTTCTCAAAGATCTTCAGTGAGTTCTGATTCCCCATGCTCACAGGGTGATCTCGGAGTCAGTAGAGGCACTGAGCCACCATCAGCACGCAGCATTCTTTTTACCTTCCTCAGAGTTCCTGAGGTCAACCCACTTATTCTGCCTACATGGACTTTTAAATTCTATTCTTCACTATCTTAGGAAATGGGGCCAAAGGAGAGGAGACGAGGTAGGGAGGGAGAGCATGCAGAAAAATAATAAACGGTCACAATAATGTTCCACTATTTACTTGTAGCAGATTCCAGAAAACTTTGAAATACCAAGATGTGAATTATTCAAATAATAAGTGATGCTTCTGACCCATAATTTTAATTTTAGAAGAAACAATGAAGTCCTGCATCAGATTTACCTAGAACTATTTTCCATTCCTTCTTCACTTTTTAAAAATATGAATAACTCCAGAATATTTGGAGGTATTGGATGGGACCTTCTCCCCACCAGTAGCTGCTAATAAACCCCAGGAGCCCCGCCTGTCAGTGAAGCTGAGAAAAGAACGCAGAGCCGCTCTGACAGGAGGAGACGCCTCTTTTTCTGCAACAGGAGTCCAGACAATTAGTGCATTCCTGGGATTTGAGAAGACTGAACATCAGGCAAAGAAGGTGAGGACTGATCCTCAAGAAAATAAAATCATAGTTCTAAGAGAGTTTCCACGCACTTGCGCTTCGAGTTTGCTCACAGAGACTATGAGTTGTCCTTACCTTGTGCTGGCTTCCGTGAGAGACTGCTGGTACGGTACAGAGAAGGTCTGTAATCCTACACTCTTCTAAATCCAAACCTTAATGCCCAAAGGAGTCAAAGCTATAAGAAGCATGTTTGGGCTTGAACTTCACGACCTTATTACTGAAAATAGGAACTCTTGGGGAGAGACTGTCCACTTACAGTGACTATTGTAAAGCAGGTTCTCCATTCTCAGGGAAATAAAAAAAAAATGGATCGGAATAAGTAGGTGGATGTCATAGAATTATTCCACAAAGAATCTAATGGTTCCCAGAGAAAAGCCTCAGAGGATTGTTCGTTTTAATCTGGGAGTAGGGTGCTTGGAAATCCTAGGGCCGAAGTGTGTATATGTTCCGCTGTCTGGCTCCAGGGGGCAGCAGCTTCTTGGGCAAAGGGCGGCCAGCGAGGAATAAATTCCATCTGGTAGATGCTGTGGCCTAGTGTCTTAAACCCCGAGGAAGGGAGAGAGGCCCACTAAAATGGAGAGCTCTAAAGAGACCTAAAATCCGCAGAAATCACGCATCAATTCAAAAGAAACGATGGCTTCTGGGAGATCCTCAGAACAGGAAAGTCACTGATGTTTGGAGAGTATTTCTCCTGAAGGGTTTTCCTTCGATCTTCTTGGATGAGATTTGGTGAGAGCAGATTTATTTTTAACAAGTGCACACACATGGCATCCTCTTTCTTAGTGACAAGAACTTCTCTCTCTCTCTTTTTTTTTTTCTGAAACATGCCTGGCAATCCCTGCAACCGGGGAAACGAGACTGGGAGACCTGCTGTTCCATGGTGCACGGCGGCGGCGACGGAGGAAGCCAATCTGGTTTCCTTCTCAGGACTGAGTTAAGGGAGATAGACTTCATCCACATCCATGTCCACGCTCGGGAATGTCTTACCCAGCAGTCAATCTGCATCTTTACTCTGTTTTCTTCTTTTCCTTAGTAGGAAAGCACGAAGAAAAGTAGCTTAAGGCAGACGACTCGGATAATTCAATCAGAATGGCCAACATTTTGTTGTTCTTCATGTTCTTCTTTCCTGCGTGTGGCTTTCAGCCCAGTGCTTGTAGCATGAGTCCTTGAAATTCTAGCAGCCACGGAAGCTGAGGTTTCTGACAGAATGAATATGCATGGCACACTTAATCTACAATTTATTAGGCTGCTTCACTGGTCATTATTGAGATTTGATTGTAATGCTTAGTGGCATTAACATCCTCTCCACATCCCCCTAACAACGTTTATGGTCAGTAATAATATTAGCTCAATCCCTGAGCCTCGCTCTGAAGAGTGAACCAGCCTGAGCTCATGCTGGCTCATTACTTCTAACAGGGCTCCTGTAGTCATGTCACACTCCAGTGACAAGCCAGACAGAATGACATCTTTTAAATATCATCTCTGACATATTTCTCTGAAATGCTAGCCTTTCAATTAGTGCTAGGCACCAGAAGTGACAGATTCGAGAGGAGTCACTTCTCTAAGAGAGCCTGTAATAGGTGACCCACCAAACTTGTGGGCTAGAGTAGACATCTACGAACAAGTTCACGACAGCCCATTTGAAGATGTTTCCACAGCACAGGCAGGCACTGGTCAAGATACCCTCAAATCTCTAATGTTGACATTGTGTTCCCGTTTCCCAGCTTCTGCATCCTTTGCTGCTAAAGGATGCCTCCTTCCGCCACAGGCAGTACAGATACCCAAAGGCGTGTCCCATGGGAACTCGTAGGTGATACCCTATTAGGGCAGGACTGCAAATGTCTGTCTCCTTTGCCTTTGGGACACACAAACTAACATGTAATTTATATTGCAGAGATCTTGTAGGAGCAAGCTGAGGTTGAGGCTTCCCGCAAAATCACACCCATGCTTGATTTCTTCCCCTCCCTGACTAATTCCCACAATCCTCTACAGATCTCTCCGGGGAGCTTTTCTGTAGTAAATCACTTGGCAGGAATGTTTGGCTTAGAGTCTGCTTTGGGAAGAGCAGGACCTCAGATGTATCTGGAGACTCCCGAACCCAGCTGTGTGAATCCTCATAACTATTCTGCTTGGGAACTTGCTTGGCTATCACAGAAACATGTAGCACAAATCATTTGTATTCCCACACATCCAGCTCCCTCCTTCACCCCAGATCAAGGCCCAGGATCCTTCAGCAGATTGGGCCCTGTCAAAGAAGGGAATCGACATGTTTCTGACTGCTTGCCCTTGTCAATTAGGATCGTAATTCCAGTTTTATGCTCTCACCCATCATTTTAAATATGTGTTACTAGATCTGTTTTAGAGTCAAGGAAACTGAAGTTCAGGGAGGTTATAAAAACTGAACAAATTCCCACACACTAAGACGTAGCTCAGGCGCTTGACTTCAAGTCCAGTGAGTTGTACACATACTTTACAGCAGCCCGGCTTGACGGTCCCACCTGAAAGTAAATAATGCTCGAAGAAGTCACACTTCCATTGCATCCAGAATCGGACATAGCCCAGGCCACTCTGACACCATGAAAAGAACTAAGTGTCACACTCACGCCTAAGCCCAATGACAATGACTAAGCCACCCTTCCCTCATTCCTGGGAGTAACTGTTTTTCTCCAACTATGGCTTAGTTCAGGTTAATCATCCTATCTCTAGATACATGAATCCCAATTTGTTGACAAAATCCAATCAAACCAGGCCTCTGCTTTCTTGCTTTCCCCTTGGAGTTCTTTCAAGTCCAATCTGTTCTTAGGATGCTCCCAGACTCGGCTGAGCTTCACTCTCTGTTCCTGCAGCATTCTAAAGGGGGCTTAATTATGTTGCCATCAGAGGTGTTCCTGGTGTTTCATCATCTACATTTCATGATTTATCAGGGGGTTTTCCAGTATAATTTCTCCTTAGAACCCATATGCCATTGTCTAATATAATATTTCATGAAATGTTAGGCTGTATTTATTGTAAAATGTACATGTAGTGATAAAGAAAGTTTTAAAAATTCTGCTTTCAACCAAGACCCCACTCTTTTATGTTAGCCTTGAGCAATGTCTGAATCAGTCCCATTAGATTCTTGCGGCTTTAGTGTTTGGCATACTCCACGGATGTGATCATGTCTTCTGACTTCAGTTGCACAGTTGTCTGGGGACACAATGTTTTGGCGTGTGCCTTTGTAATAAAATTTAACTACTGTTCTCAGGACTCTTCCTTCTTAGAAAGCCTGATGATCCTCTGCATGAAAATAGTTTCCTCATTCCTCCAAAATCAAATATTTGCTTTATGAATAATAACTTTATACCCCAAAGCCCTATTCTTGTTCCCTTCTGTTTTCATTTTAATGTCCAGTTATTGATGGCTGCTGAACAGAACTGAGATAATACCATCCCTGGGCATGGAACACAAGCAATGGTGTCTAATCATTGACAGGCACAGGCAAGGTTCTTAGGTCTTGATTTTTATTTTACCCAAATGTTTACCAAATGTTATTAGAAGCAAAATGCATCCCAATTTCTGCTATACTAAAGGGGAGAAAGCACATATCTTAGTATTAATAAAATGCAGGAATGTGGCTCTGATTGGTTTGTCTTTTAAATAGAAAATCTCACCGACATATTACAAGCAAAATATGGAACTAACTTCTTAAGCAGATACATTTAATTTTTAATTTATGTGTGCATGCATGTGCCTGCCACACTGAACATGTGGATATGAAAGGACAACTGGAAGGAACTGTTTTTCCTCCTCCCAACATGTGGGTCCTGGGACTGAACACAGGTCTGTAGAGTTGGTAGCAATCTTCTTACCCACCAAGTCATCCCATCAGCCTAGCATTTACTTTCTAAAGAATCATAAGCTTGTGTAGGCACACATCTTTTTGTAATAAGGAAAACAATACAGCTCTGTACCAGATAAAATATTCCTAGGAGCTATACCTAAGTAGTAATTGTGATGCTTGCCATTAACTTTAAATGGATATTTGATTTCACCACATGGAAGAAAATGATTCCATGTAAATGTCGTCATGCCAGCATTCTATCTGTATCTATAGGTAAGGAAAGGAAATGTGTGTGAAATAGAGGAAGACTCTTCTGGGCTAGATCCCCTATCAGGAACCGAGTCAACACAGGTGGCCCTTCCTTCTACTTGGGCAAACCACAGTGTACACATTAGAAGTTCCTTGAGTCCTTTACCTAGGTGCTTTGCCCGTCCTCCAACTGCTGTGATTTCTGATGGCTCAAAGTAAACCTCTTCTTCAGTGACCTTGTTATCTGTGATCACTTCACTTATAGTCAATTCATAAATCAAGTGAGTAGGTAAAAGGGTAGGTTTTTGCCCCAGGAATGGTGTGCAGACAATAATTCCAAACTGTGGCACACTAGGGACCACGTACAACCAAACTTGCTAGTCTCAAGAAGGGAGCTACTTTACGACAATGCACACTTCGAAGCTTCTGGTGAGATTAGGCTTGAAGTGAAATGCACATTCTGTCTTGACCCAATTAATCCTGTGTCAAGCTACCGTAACCACACTTCCCCAGAGAGCACCACATCTTAGCATTCACACATGAGGCCCCTAAGCCCAGCATAAATAACCAAAGTAAAGGTTATTTACTACTACACCAAAATCAGAAAGATGGACCCAGATTTCACTCACATAATTCACTCTGCACCTGTTCTCAGCCTGTTTGGAGGAGGGAAAAGAAAAAGAAACTTCAAGCTTTGTTTTTGACATCCAGAACAAGGAAATACAGATGCCCTAGCCTTTTCTTTAGAACAGTGGCTCCCAACCTGTGGGTCATCATACCTTCCATGGTCGAATAATCCTTTTACAGGCATTGCCTAAGACCATCAGAAGACATCGATATTTACATTATGATTCATAGCATCAGGGAAGTTCAATTTTGGAGCAGCAAATAAAATAATTTTAATAAGTTGGAAGCCACCACTGCATGAGGAACTGTATGAAAGGGTTGCAGCATTAGAGAGGTTGAAAACCATTGCTTTAGAAAAATTCTGTGGTCTCTCTCCAGGCTTTCTCTAGAAAATGTTCAGGTAAAAGTCATTTTGGAAACTCAAACTCAAGGGTCCATTATTTCAGCAAGCATTTCCCGTACAGTTTTAGATGGAGACTCTTGTGTTCTCTAATCACCCCACCTGCATCCTTCTGAAATGGGCTACTTGTCTGTTTTATAATCTATGCAAACTTCTTTTAGGACAGGACCAGGATATGACCTAAAAATGACCTTGAGACCTTGGAGTAAGAATCTCCATGAATGAAAAGCATCTGAAGAAGGAACAAAATAATCCAACAAGCAGAGACTGAAAAGCAAGCATCAGGGTGGCAGAGTGAAATCGGAAACAAGGGGTATCAAAAGCTAGAGAAGTGACCAGAATGATGAAGACTGGAAATTTACCAATGAGAACCAACTCTATAAATGGAAAATCCCCAATTCAGAATTGCTATGGAATTATCCCTCCTGCAAGCCACCTACATCCTTCCATTTGTTTTCATCCATGAAACATATTTGATTTTGCTCTTGTCTCCCCATGGGACAGCCTGCAAGAAAGCACTTTCATTTTGAGAAACTCTTGGCTTCTATGCATGTAGGCACTAACACTTGTGTGTATCACAATATTGGAAGATTTGTGTACACAGCTTGCCACATCACAAATGATATGTGAGTTGCTTTATGTCTGGCTATTTCTTCTGGGAAAAAAATGTCTCAAAGAATTTTCATCAACATATTCTGTGTTATAAGAAAATAAATAAAAGAATAACTTTACTTTTAGAGTCAAAGACCTAAAGATATTTTGTTGGTAAAATTTATTATAGTTTATGCCTATTTAATCCACTTTCTAGTTTTTTCTCTCTCTTTGTCTCTTTCTCCCTCCCTCCCTCCCTTTCTCGCTCTCTTTTTCTCTCTGTATCTCTCTCTCTCTTTCTATATATATATGTGTATAGAAATATATATATACATATATCTATGTGTAATGTATATACACATATATGTATATATGTGTTTGTGTGTGTCCTGCGTTTTTCATATAGCATTAATATATGCATACATACATACACATACATGTATGTATGAATACATGTGTGTGTATTATATTTAACACAGTGTCCATTGTATTTTGTAGTTTTTCTGGTAATTTGGTTATTATATTAGCCATTAAGAGCATTTTAATATAATATTAATATTAATATATTAATAGGTCATTAATAATAGCATTTTAATCTCAAATGATTCTGTTCAATCTCTAAAGATTTTTGACTCTTTAAAATCCATTACAGTCTTTCAGCATAATATATTGGTATTCTTATTTGCTTTTATATTCAGCCCTTTATTTATGATTTTTAAACTCTCTTAGGAAATTTAAATTAAAAAAATAAAGGTTTAAAAAATAACTTCTCTGAAACCCTCTATCTTAGACATTCTCCTTTGACCTAAACAGTGTTTCTTCTTGATTTTATAAGGGGTGGATAACTTGGTATAATCATAAAAAAGGTTGATCTGTTGGTCAGTCATAGAAATAATTACCTTAGGATACTAATTTCTTTTTTCAAATTAGATTTGAGATGCCAGTTCCATCCAATCTCCTTCCAGATCTCAAGGGTACCTTCCTACCCACCTTCTCAAAGGCCAAAAGTCTCAAGAAGGTTGAAACCGGAAGTCATTTCTTATTCGTGAAAGATCACACAGTAGCAATTGTAGACTTTAAGAGAAACATTATCTTTGTTGGAACTACTCAGCTGCATAGTGGTGAGGAACAACTCCTTGCAATATATAAATAAATGAGGTCTGTGTTCCTATGAACCTTTATTAACAAAAGCAAGGCAACCCCTGAGTTTAAACATTTCTTAAAAACTTTTTAAAAGATCTGTGAGTTGCAATAGTTACTAGAAATTTCTAAAGATGCAAGTAGAATTAGAATTAAAAAGAGAGACTATATTTTTCCTATCCATTTAATTGCATTGCTAAAAAGAATTATCTAATAGAAGGAACTCATTTACCTACTTGCATGTACTCATGTTCATCCTCTTGAACCTTCTGGAAATTGCATTTTATTTATTTTACAGATATCTGTATTATTTTATGTGTATGTGTGTGTGTGCCTGAAAGTTGATGTTTGTAATAGTATACATGTGTACCACATGTATGCAGGAGGCTGGGGGGGATTAGAAAAGAAGTCAAATCCCATGGAACTGTAGTTACAGATGCTTGTGAACAACCCTGCCGGTGCTGGGAACAGAACCTGGGTCCTCTGAAAGAGCAGTCATTGCTCTTAACCACTGAGCCATCTCTCAAGCCTCAGAAATTTAAAGAGGTAAAACAGCTCATTCATTTTTAGGGGAAGTCTTTAAAAGAAGCATATATTGTCTCTCTTAAAAATATTTGCTGTTCACGAGCCTAGAGAAGCCAAATAATAGGGTGAACCCAAAGAAAAACATATATAGCTCCTCATGAAAATTGGAAGCACACAAGATCACCAGGCAAAAGTTGGGAGCGTGGGGGTGGGTGTGGGGTGGGGAGAAGGGGAGAAGGGGAGAGAGAAGGGAGAAGGGAGAAGGGAGAAGGGAAGGATTGAGGAGAGCTTGGGGGAGTGGGAGGGTTGAGATGGAGGAAGGGCAGATATAGGAGTAGGGAAGAAGATATCGTAATTAAGGGAGCCATTTTAGGATTGGCTCTAGAGGGGATCCCAGGTGTCCATGGGGATGTCCCCAGCTAGGTCCTGGGGCAGCAGAGGAAAGGGTGCTTGAACTGGCCTTGTCACATAGTCACACTGATGAATATCTCGAAAATCACCATAGAATTTTTGTCCAGTGATGGATGGAGATAGAGACAGAGACCCACATCAGAGCACTGGACTGAGCTCCCAAAGTCTATCTGAAGAGCAGAAGGAGGGAGAAGATGAGCAAGGAAGTCAGGACCCCGAGGGGTTGGTCCACCCACTCAGACAGTGTGCCTGATCTAAGGGGAGCTCACCAAATCCAGCTAGACAGGGACTAAACGAGCATGTGATAAACCAGACTCTCTGAATGTGGTTGACAATGGGGGCTGACTGAGAAACCATTGATAATGGCACTGGGTTTTGTTTCTACTGCATGTACTGGATTTTTGGGATCCTAGTCTGTTTGGATGCACACCTTCCTAGGCCTTGATGTAGGGGGGAGGGCCTTGGACTTCCCACAGGGCAGGATACCCTGCCCTCTCTTAAGACTGGAGGGAAAAGGAGGAGGGTGAGTGGGGGAGCAGGAGGGGAATGGGAGGAGGGAGGAAGTGGAAATTTTTAATAGAAAAATAAAATTTAAAAAATTTAAAAAGATAAAGATCTTGTCATACAGGCAAAAAAAAAATCAAAAGTTGTTTAACAGAGACCCAGCCGATTTTAACCTGAGCTTACAGGAAGCAGAGGTGTGTTCTTTAACAAGGGAGTATGTCACTGGAGCAGAGGAGAACAAATATGTTTCACACTTCCTGGTTATTAATTTTCAGGTGACAATCACATCATATATTCGTTTACCCCATTAATCCTATGTAGTCCAAGACCTTATTTCTGCCCACTTTAAGGTTCTCAAAACCAAGACATAGAACACTCAAGTTATTCACAGTTCAGTAGGGGTGGAGCTGAACCTCTAATCCAGTCTTCTATCTTCCCCATCTCCTCCACAGCATGCAGAGCCTCGCCTTTTCTCATAATCTCCAAAAGGCCTGGGAAACCAGGCAGCTTGGGGAACCTGTTGCAAGCTACAGATCCCCCAAAAAAAAAAAAAAAATCCTCGTGCATTTTGCACACTATTTCAGGAGTTTCACATACATTTTGTACATACACTATTTCAAGAGCTTCACAAACTCCCAAATGAAATGTCAAGAGCTCTGTAAACCCCTCCAGGTCCCAAGCTCCAAGGATATGTTCTTCCTGAGAGTTTCTTTCGATGATGGAATTCCCAGCTGCCTCTGAGCCCCCAAGGCACACTATTCTGGGTCCGATTAAGCTGTCAGACCTTGTTCTCAGTTATATTGGATAGAGAAAGAAGGACAAGAGAGGCTAAATCTTCCCTGAAAATTTTACTTTTTTGAATATTGTGTATTTATTACACACTTCCCAGGAGCCTGAGCCAGGGCTTTGTGTTTTAGTTTAGCACCCAGGAGATAGCTCTCTATTGTCCCAGTGCATCAAAGAGGACACCATGCTTTATTACAAGCCAAAAAAAAAAAACCCTGCACCCCTCCAACAGAAAAACCCACACCAGAGAAGCCCAGAAAGCCTTCCATGCAGGGAGAGAAAGGCAGGGTTCTGTGTGCTCTACAGAAAGAGCCAGCAACCTCTGTGATGAATATTTATTCTTTAAGGTTCCTGGTATTTGTGTTATATACATTGTCATCATTCAGAATGTGAAGGTAAATATTTATAAACAGCTCTCAGGGAAGCTAGACTTCTTGGGAGGAATGCTGAACTCAAATCGCTGCTTGGGGTTTTCCTTTTAAGATGGAATATGCAGACTGACTCTAAATATAAACCTTCCTCTTGCAGTTCTTGTCTCTCATAGCCCAGATGAGACTCAGCTAAGATGTAGGATATAGACCCAGAATCAGACAGCTTTAAAAGAAAAGTTGGTCTGCCTCTCACCCATTGCAATATTCAAACAGTAACGACTTAGAGGGCTAAGGCCTGGAAAGTGACTGCCCAGGGCTATTTTAAATGAAGCTGGGGGTGGTGTCTAAAACACAGCTGGGGAATGGGGGAAGCGAGCGCAATTTGTTTGTCAAATTATTTTGGTGGTTCTTAATAGCAAAACTCATTAATCTATTCCATTAGTTTGATTTCTATGTATTTACCTAAGTGAAATAAAAATGCATACCCATCCAAAAATATATATAGGAATATTCACTGCAGGTTTAGTTCATAAACCACAAAATAGAAACTACTCCCATTCTTGTCAGCAGATGAATACCTAGACAGATTGTGCTAGGGCCATATAATGGAATGTTAACCACACAGTGGAATCCGTTACTGACCCATTCTACTGATATATATTCCCACATAGACATCGTAATAACCAGCATTCTGATCAAGCAAGGGGGAAACAGACTACATACTCTGCATACTAAGGCAGTTATAACTGCAATTCGGACAAGTGGACTCATTTGTAATCTGGACAGTAGATTGGCCCCAGCTAGAGACCCACCTGTCTTGACCCTGTAGGGTTGGGATAAAGCTGAGTCCTACAACTTGATAGGTGGTGTGTCCCATGGGCATATATGCTTGCCAAAATGCATCAATGGGTGTGGAAATTATAGCTCAAAATAGCAGATTTGGTAGGGAAACTGGTTTGGTTTGCGTGAATGAAACCATACTATGTATAGCCTGTAGTTTCTTTTTTGTTACCTGCTTTTTGCTTACTCAGAATTCTGTGTGTGTGTGTGTGTGTCTTTCAATAAATGGCTGTCCCTAGCAGGGTTCTGGGGATAGCCTGACTGTTCTTTCCAAAAGCAGATTTTCATGTTCATCGGTCACACTGTAGATCAGTTTAAACTCCAGGTCAGTCTACACTGTGGGTCAATCTACCCTGTAGGTCAGTCTACACTGTGGGTCAGTCTACCCTGTAGGTCAGTCTACACTGTGGGTCAGTCTACCCTGTAGGTCAGTCTACCCTGTAGGTCAGTCTACCCTGTAGGTCAGTCTACACTGTGGGTCAGTCTACCCTGTAGGTCAGTCTACACTGTAGGGCTGAATTTCTCCTTAAAAGCCTCACCCAGCAGGTGGCCCAGACTTTCACAATTTAGGAAGCAGGGCAAAGGTCATCTCACTTTCACTGACTTCACCTCGTCTAACTCTTCCAGTCCCCAACCTGGGAACTACCGTGGGAATCAGAACTGGTTCCATTGCTCTGAGGGCCTCGTTTCCTTTCCAGCTGATGTGATGATTCCACATAGCTTTGGGAACTCTGTTTAATGTCGAGAGGGATGAACCGGGCTATTAAAAGTCAGTGCATTCCAAACATTTTGGGTGGGAATTTTTTTATGAGACTGACAAACTCTCTGGAGAGAGCAATCCTTTGGGTTTGTGAGCATCCCCCAAAAGAAAATTTTATACCCTACAGTCTGGAAAACGGAAATACCTGGACCAGTTTCCCTGCACAGGTGAGTTCCAAACCACTCGCTGAATTCTGGGCATATTAGTTTGACTTATTTATTCGTAGACACACGTGACTACAGTGCAGTCTTACTCCCCCTCTTTCTTAACAGTGTGGAGTGACCAACACCTTCCCCGAGAGCCTCCAAGGAGGAAAACTAGGCAGAGGAGAGAAAGAACATAGAAAAATCCATGTCGTGCAAATGCCAAGTGGGAAAACAAACAAATTAGCTGGCAAGTCGATCATTCAGCGCGGTGTTGGTGGTGGGGTGGAGTTGATGGAGAGCTGCTGAGAATCTTAAAAATCTTCTCACCTCGGGAAGCATGCGCTACCTTTGCCTAGAACGGCAAGGGAAGCAATGTTGAGAGGTCTTTTATCTCGACCTCCTGCAGGACCTCCACTTTGTGCTGCCAGGGGACAGAATGCTTCGCAGTGGTGGCTCTGTTGCTGCTCAGCTGCCAAGAGGCCAGCATGTGTGTGGCTCAGCAGTGTGGCCCTCAGCCAGTGCCCCGCCAGCAGCAGCCGCCCTCAGAAGGAGAAGCACCTGTTCTCCCTCGCCTGCCATCGAGAAGCTGCCATCCTGCTTCTCCTCATGCTGCCTGCCCCTGAGTGTTTCCATTTTGTCTTTGCCGATGGCAGGTGCCCCGCTGTCTTCTTCCGAGCACCAGCCAGGTGCAGGGGGAGGGGAAAGCCATGTCCATCCGGTTCATCCCTTTCCCTGACACACTCCTGCATCCCAGGTACCAGATAGCAGCAGGCTGTGACATTGTGGCAAACATTCTTGTCCTGGATGAGTGGATGTGTCACATACTGAATCCCCATCTCTAACATCTCATCCATCACCCATTGATTGTGCCTCCTCCGGATCCCAGGCTCAGCTTTTGACTAGATATTGTAATCTTAATGTCCTTAATACCAAGGTGGGCACAGCTGTCTTGTTTAAAATAGAACAATTCAGCTAGAAGTTCATTCTCCGATATTCATATTGACTAGTCTTTTGCTTGTTACAGTTAGATACTCTTCAGGCTCAGGCAGTTGTTAGGGTTATTTTTTTTCCCTTCATACCCCTCCCATTTGTGACAATGGGTAGACTTACTTGTTGCTGCTCAGAGTATAACGTGTCAGTCTTGTCATAAGGGAGACTGTGGCTGTCAGTTTGTGACAATCAACTGGGGAAGGAAACTGGTTAGGACTAACTAGCTTAACTACACAGCAAGGGACAGTTTAGGAACTACCATTGATTAACCCTGTAGTCTGTGATCAGTCATGAGTGAGAATCTTCAGGGACCCAAACCCATAGGAAAAACAGTGATTTTTGCCCAGGAAAACCTTAAAATCTAGTTGAAGAGGTAATTATGCAAATGTTTATGAAGTAAAATACTATCCAGAGATCTTTGCCTGCTCTGAAGCCTGATCACACTGGGATGAACAGTGCTACATTGTCCAGAACATTCTATCCTAGCTTCTTGCTTCAGATTTGAACGCATATGTTTGTCCTGACATGTAGTCAAACTCTCACTTATTTCTCTAAATCAGGAGTCAGAAAAACTGCCTATAATAAAGATAATAAAGGTGTATGGACCCTAAGGCAAAAATTGACCAACTATTTATGTTTGAAAAGTTACAGCCTTTTTATAATGTATATTTAAGAAAATTCAAAAGACATTAACTCTTAGACTATACACAGATAGATGGAGAACTGGATGCGATCCAGGGTTTTCTGGTACCTAATCTAAAATCTATTAATGTTTCTAGACCAACAACAAATTCCAGGGTCCCCATCTAAAATTTTCAAACCCTTAGAAATATCTCATTTATAAAATTTGTTCAAGCAGACATTCTTACTCAGGTATTTACTAAGTAGAATGGTAGAAGCATGAAGAATATAAGTTTTAAAATAAGATAAGCTTTGCATCCTGATTTTTCAATTTATAGCTCAGTAGCACTATGAAAACAACAGAATTTTCAGAGTCTTGTTTTTTGTGTAGTTGGTATAGCAACAGATGAATGATTTACACACAACATTATTAAAGGAAGAACACAAAGAAATGTTTATTTCTTTGTGGAGGTGTTTTTATGTTCATCTTGCCTAGTTTTTATCTGAAATTATTTACAAACACACACACTGTGTTTTTTAAAGCATAAATATATTGGCTATCTTATAGTTATACTTTAAAAGACACACTCTGTGTGTGTGTGAGTGTGTGTGTGTGTGTGTGTGTGTGTGTGTCTTTCAACTGTATTTACTATCTCTTTCGTGGAGTCATTTGTAAAAGTATGATGATAGACTTGTGGTCCAGCCAAGGATCAGTAAATTCTCTGATCCCTCCATGTCTTTATTCTATATCTTCATCATTTTTCCCCAAATCATTTTTCCCCAAAGTAAACTATGTGGTTTTTTTTTTCTGAGAGTATAGCTAGCAGCTTAGTACCCCCAACCCCACTGCTGAGTTAAGAGCTGATGTTTGGCAGATGCTCACCATTATTTACTGTTAATATAAATGTTTCAAACATTCTCATGCTAAAGCTTTCAACAGGTATTTCTGTACTCAACTGTACTTGCTCATTCCAGTTCCCTGTTGACTGAGGTTTTGGTCCTGCCCAGTTCCCGCAGTCAGTCATTAAGTCCCAAAGAAATCACACAGAGGTCTATATTAATTATAAAACTGATTGGCTTAGTTATTATTAATTAATTCTTACATCTTACATTAATCCATTATTCTTGTCTATGTTAGCCCGGTAGCTTGGTGCCTTTCTTGGCAAGGCAGTCACATCTTGTTTATTCTGTGCTTAGCTTCCTCTGTGCCTGGGTGACGACTACAGACTGAAACTTCCCTCTTTCCAGAATTCTCATTGCCTTACCTCTACTTCCTGCCTGGTTGCCTCACCTATACTTCTTGCCTTGCTACTGGCCAATCAGCAATTATTTCAAATACAAATGACAGGATAAAGACCATTGTTCCGCAGCACTCCCCAGTATAATTCAGTCTGACTTTGCATCCCATCACTCAGTCTACTTCCATGTCTTTAAACCCATGAAACACATTTCAGGGCTCATCGTATTTGACTTTTCATCATCATCAGATTTAAACATTCATTTCTGACAATTTAATCCTTCAGAATTCTGTGATGCGCATGTCCCTGGGCAACTTCCTCACCATCTTCTTTCCCTTTCTGTCTCATTTGTAGGGTCATTCTTATTCAATGAGCATCAAGAGTCTGTGCTTCTGAAGACATAGCATTTGCTATTATCTCTGTTACATTTTCAACCACGTTGTGGTTTCTGATAGTTTCTGGACACAAATTCATCATTAAACACAATTTTTGGCTGTGAACTCTTCAGTGAGGTCTTCTTCCATCATATCACTCAAAAACCCATCAAAGTCAAATTGACTTATATTTGTAACCTATTCTAACTCCCCATCACCTGAAGTCTTCCTTCACAATTGTCTTCTATTCGTATCTAATTCTTCCCACCAGAAAAACTAGAGACCTACTATTCAATAATTAATCTCCAACCACCCTTTGTATATCTTGTCTCTTAAATACCACTTGAATACCCTTGTCTTTTATTCTATGGACAAAGCTACCATTGTGGACCCATAAGACTTATTAGATGCCAAGAAACTGTGGTAGCTTACCTGAATTTAGTCTACCTCACTCCCATTTGTTACCACAGAGTACTGTCCTCACAATACAAACTCTAATTTTGATCATGTGAGCACCTCGTGGTGGTTTTCTACTACATTCGCTTCACATCAAATTGGGTTAATTCCTCAGGGAAAGCCTACCTCACAAGTTTCAGTTAGGAATGTCAAACTGATTCTTTCACTACAGATTTCTTGTTTCAGCATTCCATTAGCCAGTTAATAGAGTTACTATCTCAGGTTGATAATTCAGCAAGGCTGTTGGATCTCCATAAACACCTAATATGTCTGAGACAACTAGTTATTCCCTGACTAAAATAAATGCTCAATTAATGATTCTCAATGATGAAGTAGAAGGATGTCACTTATTCCCTCAGGATTGCTACACATTTTCCCAGGATGTAACTTATTCTCTGTGGGTTATCTGAAGAGTTATCCTGTGATTTTTTTAAGAAAAAGTGTTAATGTCATAAATGTTCTATGTAAACAACAGGTTATTTTTAGATTTCAAATATTTACCCACAGTCTCAATATTGTTTGCTTTTTTTCTATACTATTTGGTCAATTATTTTTTACTTGCAGCCTTTTAGATAAAATATTCAGTCTCATATAGGTTAACTCAAACATGGATTGGATGGTTGATTATTACAGCTTTTAGGACTTTATTCCCAGTCAAACTGCAAAAAGAGACCAGTGGTAACAGGTTGTTTGGCTCTTCATTATCATATTTAGCAACCAAACTCCAAGTATTTGCCTATGTGAATTAAAAGCTTTATGCATTCACAAAATCTACTCATGTATGCTCATTGGAGAACTATTCATAATTACTTGGAAACAGCCAAAAATGTGCTACAGTATACCAATAGATAAACTTGATAAGTCCAGGCAGAAGAATGCTATCTGTTATTAAAAGCAACTGAGCTATCAGGCCATCATATGATTTGTAAATACATTAAATGAGTATTTTAAGTGGGGTAAAAAAAAAGTCACTCTGAAAGGGTTCATACTGTAAAATTTCGACCATGTTATATTTTTAAAAGACAGAACTATGGACACAGTAAAAAAGTTCAGTGCTTCCTGGAAGTCAGGAGAAGGGAAGATGAGTGAGCAGAACACAGGTACTAATACAGCAAAAACATTCAAAAGGATATTGTAATGGTAATGAATCAAATGTCACTGTATATTCACAAAAAACTCTTGGATATACAATAGCAACAAAAATCAAGGTGTACACTATGGATTTCTGTTTTTAATGATGTGATAGTTAAGTTCTCCAGTTATAGCAAAGTGTCAGTTTGATGCAGAAGCTAACAGTTGGGGAAATAGTACATGAGAACTCGTGATACTTTCTGCTAGATCTTGTTAGCTGCCTGAAGTTTTTCTATAGAAGAAGGAGAAAGAAAAAGAAGTAACAAGAAAGAAAAAGAAGAAGAAGAGGAAGAGGAAGAGGAAGAGGAAGAGGAAGAAGAAGAAGAAGAAGAAGAAGAAGAAGAAGAAGAAGAAGAAGAAGAAGAAGAAGAAGAAGAAGAAGAAGAAGAAGAAGAAAAAGCTTTTCTATTAGAAAAAAATACTAAGCTATTCATCCTGGATGGAATCTGGCTTCAAATTAATTAAACTTCACATGACACATCTTTCACTATCCTATTCCTCCTATCCTACCTTACTCCTAAATTATTCTCTTTAGAAATTACTTAGGCAAAAAAAAATATCTCTGACTTTGCTTCTAAGGCATACACAACTGCTGACTTGATCAAAACTCTTCTACTTTTAGGAGTAGAACTTGGGGCAGGATTTTGGTAAGAGCTGACACAGAATAAGTAAAATAGCTTGGAAGGAGTTAAAAAGAAATCTTGTTTGCCTTCTCACCACTATACCTAGGGAGATGGAAATACGCCAAAAACAAATTTCACCTACTTGAAAGATTTGTCTGTGTGCCAGATCCTAATTCTGTAGAAAGGAAACAAAATGTTCTTAGTTCCTTGTACTTACTGTGTTGGTTTCCCACTGCTGCTGTAACAAGCTCCCAGAAATGGGGTGACTTCAAGCTGCACATACTTATTCTCTTGTGGGTTTGAAGGCCCCTCCAAATGCTGGTTGAAAGAGTCTTCCCCAGCCTCTTCAGATCCCTGTGGTTGTCAGCTGAACTTCGCTTCCTTGGTACATGCCCATGACACTCTTTCCTCTGTCTCTGTCTTCATAGTGTCTCTGTGTCTGTCTCCTACTTTCTGTTCCTTATAGGAGGGAAGTTAATGATTGGATGTAGAATTCACAGAGATGATCCTGGATGGTTTCATCTCAGGAACCCTGATTAGACCTACAATGAATGTTACTCTGAATTAAGTCCCACCCATAGGTTCCAGAGATTAAAATGTAGACATATTTTGGAAGTGAGAGGGCATCAGAATTTATCCCAAACCTTCACTGAATTCTTCTTTAACTTAATTATATATTCTAGTATATAATGCATGCTACATGAAAGTATTTCTCAAAATTACATATTGATTAAAAATATACAGAGCTCTTTCAACAGCTAATTCATTGCTATAGGAAATAAGCGTATCCAATTATTGCTGTTTCCTAAGTCACAGGCATGTCCCATGAAATGTGATCATTCATATTGCACAAATGAGGAAATTGAGTGTAGGGTGGATGTTGGTGTGATGTGTAAATCTTCCCTGTTGGTTTGTCGAACTTGAAATCTTCACTGTGAAGAACCACTATGATGGTTAATCTTCACTGTCAGCTTGGCTGGGTTCAGAAATCACCTAGGAGACATAGGAGACATGTCTCTGAATGTATCTGTGAGGGTGTATCCAAAAAATGTTTAACTGAGGATACAAGACATGCCCTGAAAATAAAGGGTATCATCCCATGTGCCAAGGTCCTAGATCAATAAAAAAAAAATGGGATGTCAGGTTAAATGCTAAAATTCATCCTTAACTCTTTCCTGACTGTAAATATATTGTGACCAGCTGCTCTTGCCACTATGTCTAGAGTGTCTTTCCTATCCATATCTTTCTACCATAATGCAATGTATCTTCAAACTATAAATCAACAAAACCATAACCATATACATACATACACACACACACACACACACACAAGCATGCATGTGGAGAAAGTATTTTGTTACAGCAATGAGAAAAGTTTTGGGGAATATTAGCTGAAGATGTGTTACATTTGTTTGTGCTATGGAACATTTGTTTAATGATGCAAAGATTTATTGTAATTTTTATGTTGCATTTGTTTAACTCTCTGAAGCTGTGTTAATTGGCCTGTCTAAAACACCTGATTGGTCTAATAAAGAGATGAATGGCCAATAGCAAGGCTTTGCAGGCAGAGAAAATAAGAGGAGAAATCTGGGAAGATCAAGGAGCAAGAAAAGGAAAAGAAGAGGACATCAGGGGTCACCCTCCCAGCAAGTCACACAGTAAGAATTAAAGAAAGGTATACAGAAAGAGAGAAAGAGGAAAGCCCAAAGGCACAAGATAGATGGAATAATTTAAGAAGAGCTGGGTAGAAATAGCCAAACTAAGGCTGGACATTCATAAGAAAGAATGACTCTAAGTGATTAATTTGGGAGCTGGGTGACAGGCCTCCAAAGAGCCAAAAGAGGAAATAGAACAACTACAGACAAGCAAACAATAAAGCTCAGAAGCAGAAGTGCCTCTGTTGACCCATATTTCTTTATGGTGTGGCAGCCAGGCTCTAAAGCCATAGTCAGTATCTGAGGATGATCATGCAGCCTGCCAGAAAGGCCATTGCAACCTAACAAAAGGTCAGGATGTTGCTGCTCCTTTCTTTGTAATTTGGAAGATGAGTGATAGAGACGCTGGTCCAAGCCTATGTGACAGCTAGCATGCTGAGCAGATAGGTAGATGTGGACATGACAAAAAGCCATTCACCTGGTTACCTAGGAAACAGAATGCTAATGTATTTTCCCCTGAGTTAAGTTTTGGTATAAAGACTGTTTGGAGAATAAACAAGAGGAATTCTTCAGGATGTGAACTCAGGACTTTATGAGGGACCACTGAGAAACTCCCTTCTGATAAAGCCATGTGAGTTGTGCCTTTATTTCCATACCTCCATGCTGGTCCAGAGAGAGATAGTTTATTTTGGGGTCTAGTCTAGAGAAATAACTGAGGTTCTGGGCTAGCACCAGACCCCAACATGCCTCCAACAGAAGTAATTCACCTTGTCTTCTTCTTCTTCTTCTTCTTCTTCTTCTTCTTCTTCTTCTTCTTCTTCTTCTTCTTCTTCTTCTTCTTCTTCTTCTTCTTCTTCCTCTTGATCTTTCTTTTCCTCTTTCTCTTCACATCCTAAGTTTCAGTAAGCAACTGGTCTGAGTACAAGGTAAATATGAATCTTTTTCTTCTTCTTCTTCTTCTTCTTCTTCTTCTTCTTCTTCTTCTTCTTCTTCTTCTTCTTCTTCCTCCTCCTCCTCCTCCTCCTCCTCCTCCTCCTCCTCCTTCTTTCTCTTTTCAAACTGCTTTCTGCTTTTTTGGGGGTGAAGTAATTTTGGGGGGTGTTAACTGTGACCTTTTTGGGGGTCTTGATAAATCAAACAACATCAGTCTGGAAGTAATCCACAGGTTCTCATTCTTGGTGGAAACAAAAGAAGAACTTCTTTTCCAAAGTAAAATATCCTTAGACCTAAATATTGAAATCAAGATACCTTTAAAATATATATTTAGCAGCCCATACAATGAAATGTCTCTCTGTACTTAGCTCATTACAGTCAAAAAATTCAAAGAAAATATAATAATATACATAATCCAGACTCTCTGTACTTTTCATCTTTACATGGCTTATTTTTTGTACTCCTTTAATCTATGGCTGTACTGTCTCTTTAAAGACTTTGTTTTGTTTTTTTTAAACCATTTACTTCTTTTTATAACTGTCTAAATTCTTTGTCTTCTCTCTCTCAAGCCTATGTACATTTGTGCATTTATCCAACACTGTGACCCATTTAGAGGTCTTTTTCATCTGGATTTGTCTTTATTGTGTGCATATTAATTATTTTTTGACCAGAAGCACCTTTTTTGATGTGGGCATGGCTAGGACCAACTCTGCGGCACTACCTGTTGACTCTGTCCAGTCCAACATGGCAGAGGCATGTTCACTGGCTCTGAGATCAGAGACTATCTTTTTTCTTGCCATTTCCTCTTCATCAGCAGCTCCAAATGGTCAAAGGCAATGTGTGAGACCACTCAGTAAATGAAGTAACAAGATAATGCTTTCTATAAAAAGTAGGTCATCAAATCAGTGGTCAGAATTAGGAGTCTCAGAATTAAGAGTCTTAAATGGTATCTTCATTCCTTTTCCAAGTGTTAAGCTCAAGGTAACATCATTTGCATTACCGGAGAGCTTGAGGAACATGTACAACCACAGGGTCCAGCCCCAACCTGCTGTATCTATGCTGGGGACGGGGTACTCAAAGTCTGGTCTGCACAGGATTTCAAGGTACGTGACACATATTGAAGTTTTGGAAATAGTTTGTGAAAGGAGTGGCTGTCAAACTTTAGTGAGTCTCAGAATCATCCGGAGGCTTTCCACCAGATGGCTAGACTCCATTGGAGTGGAAAGTTAGAGTCTCAGATTCACTGGTGAAGGACAAGATCAGAGAAATTGTACATATCTCCGTCTTCCACTGCTGTTGTTGCTGCTGCTCTGGTCGCCAGAATTGAAGGATCACTGTTCTGTGGTACACCCACCCACAGGCAAACTCACGAGGTTGTGTTTTCATTGCCATTCGTTGCTTGTTGTCTTTGTTTGGCTTTATCTTCTAATTTCTTTGTCTCAAAAATTGAATGGAGATTTTTTTCCCCCTAAACAAAACGATAAACAAACACAAAATTTATTACATTACCCTTAGGCCTTGTTTTTCCATTTGTCCTCACTGTGAAAGAGACAACACATCTGCTGTCTACATAATGGGAGGTTGCTACATTTGGTCATGGACTCCTTAAAGTGGGTTTAGGAGTGTACTCCAAAGGCTTGTTATTTTTCTAAGTTTGTTCTTTTTGCCTCAAAACCCATTCCTGTTTTCTTCATAGTACCAATAGGCACAACATCCCAAAGCCACACCTTCCCTAAGGCACATTTTGGTTGCTCTGTTGAGTCAGGAGATTCTTCAAGGACTAGCTCTTGTCACATCAATTACACATTTCCCTCCCCACCCCCGATTTTCAACAGCTCTAGAATCTTAGAGTTTTAAAATCATTCTCTTAATTAACTAACACTCTGCCTTGTTCAGAATGGAAATTTGTTTTTCATCCTAGCTACACTAATCTTTTCACTTAAATACTTCCTTGTTTAAAAGTAGCCTATACTTTAAGGACCAAAAGAATTTGTTTAAACAATGACATTTGGTGGTGACTTGCAATGGGCATGCTTTTTTCTGATAAGTGACCAGAGAAGAATTGGGGGTGGGACTCTTGTCTATTTCCAATCTCCAGGCGGATAGCTACATGATTTTCATCAGGTTCACCTTCTTATTTAGCTTCTCTAGGATCACGAATAATAGGCTCAAAGACCTTTAATTATGATTAGAATCCACATATGAGTGAATACATACCATATTCCTCTTTTTGGGTCTGGCTTACCTCACTTAGTAAAGCGTTTTCTATGTCCATCCATTTGCATGCAAAATTCAAGATGTCATTGTTTTCTACCGCTGAGTAAAACTCTAATGTGTATATGTTCCATACCTTTTTTAACCATTCTTCTATTGAGGGGCACCTAGGTTGTTTCCAGGTTCTGGCTATTACAAATAGTGTTGCTATGAACATAGTTGAACAAATGCTTTTGTAGTATGTTAGGGCATCTCTTGGGTATATTTCCAAGAGTGGAATTGCTGGGTCCTGAGGGAGGTTGACTCCCAGTTTCCAGAGAAACCGGAGATTGGAAATAGACAAGAGTCCCAGGTAACCTCGGGTGCATGGGGGGGGTTGGAGGGTTGTTGGAAGGGGAGAGGGTTAGAGAGAAGGGAGTAGGGGAGGAATGGGGAAAGCTCGGTGAACTGGGATGGGGGGGAGGGAGGAAGGATGGATATGGGATCAGGGAAGAATATATTTCAACTAAGGGAGTCATTTTAGGGTTTACAGGAGACTTGATTATAAATGGGATCCCAGGTCCAAGGAGAGATCCCCAGATTGTTCTCTGGACAGAAGAGAGGGTGCCTGAAACGGCCTAGGCCCAAAACCATACTGATGAATATTTTGCTTATCACCATAGAACCTTCATCTGGTGATGGAGGGAGATAGAGACAGAGACCCACATCGGAACACTGGACTTAACTCCCTAGGTCCAAACGAGAAGCAGAAGGAAAGAGAACGTGAGCAAAAAAGGCAAGACCAGAGGGAACCTTCATCCGACAATGGATGGCGATACAGATGGAGACCCACATTGGAGCACCGAACTGAGCCCCCGAAGGTCCAAATGAGGAGCAGAAGGAGGAAGAACATGAAAAAGGAAATAAGGACTGCGAGGGATGAGATCACCCACTGATACAAGGGGACGGATCTAATGAGAGTTTACCAAGGCCAGTTTGACTGGGACTGAACGAGGACACGATCCAACCAGATTCTCTGAATGTGGTCGGATTCTCTGAATGTGGCTGGCCCGGAGTCTTTCTGAAAAACCATTGACAATGACACTGGGACTTGTTTCCTCTGCATATACTGGATTTTGCGCATCCATTCTGTCTGGACACTCACCTTCCTGGACCTGGAGGGAGGGGGGAAGAACTTGAACTTCCCACAAGGCAGGAAACCCTGACTGCTCTTAGGGATGGAGAGGGAGGAGGAGAGGGAGTGGGGGGAGTGGGAGGGTGGTGGGAAAAGGGGCGGAAATGGAAACTTTTATAATTTAATAAAATTACTTTCAAAAAAAAAGAATTGGTGGTGGGAGTGTTACTTGCTCTCTCTCACTTGGACTTCTTAAGCGCCATTGGGTGGTCAGGTCAGGAGGGCAAAGAGCTCTGGCAGGTGAGGTCAGGACACGTTGGGTGTCAGATATTGAAAGAAATCCATGGATGCTTGGGAAGAAAACTTATTTGTTAAGGGGTGAAATAGGGAACACACACACACACACACACACACACACACAGACATTGGGAAGTGATGCCCTTGTCTCATGGTCCACCAGCAAGGGATGGAAAAGCTCTGCACACATTAATACTAGAAATATTTGGTGAAGGTTAAGGTTTAGATCTTAAATTCCTTCCAGAATTCGTTTCTTAAAGGTTTGTTCCTGAACATAGATGGGGCATTGTAACATAAGGAACGGCGGGCTGCGTACTGTCACTTGCCCAGCTAGCTTTATGCGAAATAATTACACGGAAACTGTATCCTTTTAAACACTGCTTGGCCCATTAGTTTTAGCCTCTTATTGGCTAATTCTCACATCTTGATTAACCCATTTTTAATAATTTGTGTAGCACCACGAGGTGGTGGCTTACCGGAAAAGATTTAGCATGTCTGACCTGGTGGCTGGCTCCATGGCGTCTGCCTCATTGCCTTCTTCCCAGCATTCTGTTCTGTTTACTCCACCTACCTAATTTTCTGTCCTATCAGAGGGCCAAGGCAGTCTCTTTATTAACCAATGAAAATAACACATAACAGAAGTCCCACCTATATCATATTCTCCCACACCAGGGCATTTCAGGGGTAACTGCATTGTGAAGGCTCTGACATTATCATTATCAGTGTAGTAGTCAACTTATCGATTCTTAACTTAATGGACTATGGAAGTTGGTGGAAACTTTAGGAGACCAGGTCTAGGCATAGGCATCAGTCTAGTGAAAGCACTGATGCCCTTGAATGTTACATTTTCTTTTTGAAGCCTTCCCTGCTGGCTCTCTTTCTGTTTCCTGGGCCACTATGAGGTGAAGAGCTTTGGTCTCCCACACAATCCCACCATGATGCTCTGCCTTCTCACAGGCCTTGAGACAACAAAACCCAGTGACCTTAGACCAAAGACAGGAGTCAAAATGAATCTTTCTTACTGTAAGTTTGTTTGCCTTGGATTTTATAACCATAATGGAAGATTAACCAACAAAAGGGAAATAAAATAGAGCCAATTCTTGTAGTCAGAGGCTGCTCATTTATTTCAGGCAGCCAGACTCGAAATAACCACACAGAAACTATTTTAATTAAATCACTGCTTAGCCTATTGGCCCTTGCATATTTCTAGCTAGCTCTTACATCTTAAATCAACCCATTTCTACTATCTTATCCTGGCCTACAGGCAAGGTTCCTGCTCAGAAGCATGCTTATTTGTCTTCTGGCAGCTACACGGCTTCTCACTGACTCCATCTACCCTCTCTATATATCTCTTTCAGTCTGCCTTTACTCTGTTAAGCCATTGGCCAAAAGCAGCTTTCTGTATTAACCAATGACGATAAAACATATTCACAGCACATGTCATCTCCCACATCAAGTTATCATCTCTCAAGAAGTAGTGGACATAAGAACTTGGGATTTATATCACCTTTTAAAGAAAATGGGATCAAGGGAAGCCATGAGTCAGGGGATGTGCTTCATGTAAGCGTAACAGCTCAGGTACCTGCCATTCAGAACAACAGCACCCAGCAGATAACAATTCCAATCTCAGTTTGAATTACAGTTACAGGCGCTATTAATTTTAAACTAAAATAAAATCTTGACCTCAACTCCGTTTTATCCCTTTCATATCGTGACATGCAAAACACCAAGGGGGCTGAGGGGGAGGCACAGAGGCTGTGATTAAGTCTGCTCCTGGCTTCCATTATCTTCTCACTTTTCCTGGGCTCTAATTTAAACATCTTATTTATAGTGTAATGTTCTTAAGAATTTTCTGGGTGTATTTAAATGGGGATAGTTAATTGGGACTGTTCTAGCAGAAGTCAGTTTCAATCTCATCTTCCTAGGTGGTGGCTTTTCTCCGCTCCTGAAAAATAATGTAATTTCCTCTTCCTCATTCTAATTTCCATGTTCACTGTTACAGCTCTGAATGCCGTGACCTAAGGCAATCTGAGCTTAATAACTTTTTACTTTAATATTATTGCTATTATTTTTAATCTTCACGTAAACTAGGTATTTTGTGTGCCCCAGCATTCTTGTAATAACAGATAAGTAAAGTTTAACACAGAGAGCAACTTAAGAATGGTGTGAATTAAAAACTAAAAAGGAATGGTAAAAATTAACTGCTTTTAAAATTTATAGATATTTCATTAAATGAGCTTCAAAAATTAATGGAAATATTTCTTATTTCTGTGTAAATTTCCTTGTTCATTTACTCTTGTTCTGGGTATTCAAAGACTTAGGAGATGGGTACAAGTGTCCTGTTTATGGACCACGGGAATAATTTGATATATGTATGCAGGGCTACATGCAAAGCTAGGTTGATTTATATGCTGGTTTCTATTGTGCCCTCCAAACAACCTGTCCTAGAGAAAATCCTCCAGAAGCACCACATGAGATGGAGCTGTTAGAGACAGGTTTGTAGAGAAGCCGATAGAAGGGGGAACAAGACAAAGTAGGAGGAAAGCAAGTTGGGCATGACTGCAGGTGTGGGCATGACCCCTGATGGATCCATGAAGAACTCTGAGTAAAAATGACATGCAGAATTCTTTCCTCTGGAGACAATGGAATTGAGCGTTCATGCTTGCGTGTCAGTGGCAATGGGTAATTACCCAGAAGCGTGACATGTCTCAATGACTCTGAGGAAAGCTTCTCTAGTAGGGCAAGGAAAGCTTTGTGATGGTTTTAGATGCCAGGATGAATTTTCCATGGCCATCTCCTGCAACTCCTTATTATTTCTGAAGGATGGGCTTTGAGGAAGAAACTCTGCAATCATTACTACTCATCATCAACTTGACTGGACTTAGAATCATAGAAACATCCCTCTGGGTGTGCCTGTGAGGGCATTTCCAGAAAGATTTAAATGAAGATCAACCGTAGATGCAAATGGAGCTATCCAAGGGCTAGGGTCAGAGACAGAATAAACAAAAGAGAACTACTTCAGCACAAGTGTGTCTCTCTCCTTTTCACTGCTGATCAAGCAATGTGGTCAGTAACTTCAAACTCCTGCTGCCATGTGCCGTCATTGTAACAGACTATCCCTTTTGAGATCACAAGCCCAGTTTACCATTCTCCATCAAGATCCTGAGTAAGTTGTCGTTGTATTGTTCAGCACGACCTTTCCTGTGGTCCACGCACAGCCCCTCTCCCTGCTTTTCTATTTTCCTCCCCTTGGGAGTTTCCCTGTCTGCAGTTGGGTCACTTGTAATCCATTATGGTCTTTATTTTTCCTTTCCTTAGCAATGTTTCCTCCCTTTTTCACAATCCGTTCTAGTTGCATGCACTGTGCACATACAAATGTAAATACAGATACATATAAATACCTACATTCATGATATTAAGTCTAGGCTCCACATATAAAAGAAAATATTCAGGATTTCTTGTTGATTCTGGCTTACTTCACTTAATATAGTGATTTTCAGTTCCGTTTATTTTCCCCGAAAAGTCATGACTTCGGTTTGTTTTTTTTTTTTAATAGCCGCCTGAAATTATACTTTGTGTATATATACATTTGCTGTTGCTGGGCATACTATATATGGTAAATCATTCAGGAGTAAGCATGCTTATACAAGCATCTCTGATATGTTGACTTAAAGTTCTTCAAGTATGGAGCAATATAGCTGGATCATACATAACTCTGTTTTTAAATCATGAGAAAAATATATTCTATATCTTTTAGATAGATGTTAAAATCATCTATGATTATAGTGTTAGGACCTATCTGCCAATTAATGTCCATTTAATTATTTTATGAATTAGAAGCTGTAATTTATGATTCACATATCTGGAAAAAAAACTTCTTAATGAATTATTTACTTAATTAATATTTAATAATCTATTTATCTTATCTGACTAATTTTGGTGGAAATTATGCTGTATCAGACATTACAATAACTACATCAAACTTATTTTAAGTTTTTGTTTACTTGAAAGATTGTTTTTCTTGTTGTTATTTTTAATTTGAGAATGTTTCCTTTCTTCCTCTGTGTATATCACTTCAAGTGTTTTGTGAAGTGTTGATGGTCAAGAGTAGCCTTTGTACTTGTCTTAAAACGTTATTTCTTGTTTAATTTCAAAAGAAAAGTTTGCTGGATATAGCATTTTTGGTTGACAGTTATTTACTTTCAACACATGAACTATAATTCCATACTTTCCTGTTTTTCTGAGTAGATGCCTATAGATCTGATAATATTCTGATGTTTCTGGTTTTGTCAGGTAGTTTTGTCTTTCCCTTGCAACTTTTGATAGCTCCTTTATTTTGAATTTTTAATATCTTGACTGCATGTTATGGAGAGACTCTTGGGGTTCTAAATGCCTCATTCTTGAGTGCCTGTTTCTCTGGTTTCAGGAAACTGAGCTATAACGCCATTGGCTGGGTTCTCTATTCCTTTGTTCCATCTGTGTTCTGCCCTACTCCCTGTGGTCTCTTCAGTTTGGTCCCTTGATCGACTGTGTAGAGATGCTCACTCTCTGACTGACCTTGTGAATGTTGGGTGTTGTATTTTAACAATTTGTCCACCATCCTGATATCCTTTCTTCTGAACACTACTGTCAGTCCTTTCCACTGTCCTCTTTATTTAATCGGTTTCATTTTTCCTGGATGAAGTCATCCACTTATTTTTATGCTCTCACACCACTGATCTTTTTTTAACCAGAAAATGGTTGAAATCTTTACCTGACTTCTATTTATTTCTGTCCTTGAGGACTCATACTGCATCTTCATGATTCTCACATTTCTGTGTCATAGTTTATGCATATGTTGGTTTCTACATTTATTCAATGGCCTCGTTGTTGTTGATGGTGAGTGAATCTTTTTCTTTAGCAAACTATTCATGAAATAATGCATGAATGAAATTAGGTAAATCAATGGAGGGGCATAGTAAAAACCATTTTTTAAAAATACAATAAAATTCTTCTAAGTGTGTAGCGAAATTGGGAAGGGACATCTTAGGGAAAGAAATGGTAAGGTAGAAAATACAAGAGTGAGGTGTGGTAATAACTTCCTTCTGAGTCCTTGAAAATTGGAGTGTTTAAGTTTTATAAATGGTGGGGGCAGGAAAGTTCCAGACCACTATAACTGGAGAGAGCACATTCGTTTCCCAGTTTCCCAGACTCAAATTATTACATAGAAACTATATTAATTACAACATTGTTTGGTTGATTAGCTTAGGATTCTTATTAAGTAATGCTTACATCTTAAATGAACCTATTTCTATTAATCTATGTATCCCCACAAGGCTGTGACCTATCAGTAAGGTTCCAAGGTGTCTATTTCCTTCAGCAGCTACATGGCATCTCTCTGATTCTGCCGACTCTCTCTATATATATCTTGCCCAGCCTGGCTATATTCTGCCCTGCCATAAGCCAAAGCAGCTTTGTTTATTAGCCAATAAAATCAACACATATTCAGAACAACACCCCACATCATCTCTTCTTTACTGTCTAAATAAAAAGAAAGGTTTTAACTTTAGCATAGTAAAATTACATATGCAAAACAGTTATCAAGCAGAAATTATAGTTACAATATTTGGTCTTTTTGTATCTAAAGTTTTATATCTAATTTATCTTTTGTCATAATTAAGGAAAACTATAATTAAATTATAACTATCTGTCTTCAACTTCATCAAAGTCTCCACAACGATATAGTATTACCTAAGTAAATAGGAAATGCATTGTAAGCAACTTCCAAAACTCTAGAATTGACAGAAACATATTGCTGTTTGGGCAGTCACTCAAAATTCTTCTGTAATGTTGCGGCATCCATCTTCAGTCTACAGGTCCATAGTATCTGGAAGATTTTTCCATGAAGCAGGAAATTTGAAGATCCATTCTGCCTTGCAATGGCAAAGTTCATCAGCTTCTTTCTTCTGTGTTCTGTGGAATGCCTGGCAGTTTCTTCTGTGAAAAAAAGGAATCCTGAAGGGCAATCCTGTCTTTTGGAAATTTCAGCAGTCACTTTTCTGTGGGGTCCTGGATGTACAGTTTATATAGCATATCATCAAGTTGTCCAGGCAAGGCAGTTTCTTGCCCAAATGATTAGCAAACTCCATTAAGAAACTCTTCAATGCCCATTTTCCTTTTGAAGTAATTGGTACTGCCAGGAGCAGACATGTTTCACTGTTGAGCAAAGCCTAAGTTCTTAAATATGCAATATTCTATAAGTCTGTGAAGTGTTGAAGATTATATATCTAACTGAAATATATCTCTATATAGCTAGAAAACATAATGTGATTATGAGTTTGACTCATTATAAATGACAATCTGTATTTACTAACTATATATTACATTTTTAAATAAGCTCTAAAAACACAATACATTAAATAAGAGTAGAAATGCATAAACATAGTGTAAAAAATTGACATTAAATTTATAGCAATAGACCAAAATCCATACCAATATAAAGTATTCATTTTTTATATCACATCCCTTTTAAATAAAAGCAAACATTTATAAACAATCATTTTGGGAATATGGGGGTTGTATTCTCCAAACTGTTTCCTGCTGTTTGTTGGGTGAAGTATTTTTAGAGTTCATGGAGACCTTTTGGGCTTCTTGTTCCATCAAACTACATTAGCCTGAAAGGAATCCACAAGTTCTCATCTTCTGTGGAAATAAAAGCAGAATCTCTTTGCCAAAGCAACATATTCTTAGACCCAAATTTTGAAGTCAAGATACCTTTATGTTGGTTTAACTTAGCAGCCCCAAGAATCAACTGTCTCTATGCAGTCAAAAAAAATTCATAGAGAACAGAATAATATGCATAATTCAAACTCTGTGTATGTTCAATCTTTTTTTTTTGTATGTTCAATCTTTATGTGGGTTATTTTTCTTTACTCCTTTAATCTATCACTGTTTGTACTCTTTTATATTACTTTTACTGTCTCTTTAAGGACTGTTTCATTTTTAAAAAACTATTTACTTCTTTTTATAACTATCTATACTCTTTTTAGTTCTATCTCCAAAGCCTACGTACATTTTTAAACACACTGTGTCTCATTCAGAGATCTTCTATGTCTGAATCTGTCCTATTGTGTATCTGAAATTCTTTTCTGACAAGGAGCATTTTAAAATGGTTAGCTGTGTGGTTGTGGCACTCCTGAATGCTGGCTCTGCCTCTCTTGGTCTTTCAATATGGCAGAAGTACAATCACCACCTCTGTTAGCTATGTTCACAGCCCCAACTCCAAGGATACAGCTGGTCTATGTCACCATTAAGCAAGTTGTAGCACTCTGCTCACAAACCCCATCTAAATTCTCCATAGCAGGACCTGCAGAAAAAAAAAAAACAGAGCCATTTATGCTGTCAGCACAAACCAGAAAGCTAGCTCTTAAAGGAGCCACAGAATTTTTGCTGTTTATGCTGAGTCAGGAAACCTTCTCTTAAAGGATGTGTGCCTTTGTTTATCACCAGCAAACAGAACCAATCTGAAAAAAAAATGTGGCTTCCAAGAAGCTGTACTTAACTCTATTCTTTTGTGTCAAGAATTCCTTCCCAAGCTCTCTAAGTTTTTATGTGGATGTAGTTGTCCCATGTTGGGCTCCATTTGTAACCAGAGACATCACATTTGTTTCTCAGCTACCCAGATCCAAATAATCACACAGAAACTATATTAATTATAGCACTTTTTGGCTTATTGGCTCAAGCTTCTTATTATATAACTCTCACATCTTAAATTAGCTCATTTCTATTAATCTGTGTATCACCACAAAGTTGTGGCCTACAGGTGAGATTTCAGGGTGTCTGTCTCCTTTGGCAGCTACATGGTGCCTCTCTGATTCTACCTATTCTCTCTTTATATCCCTTCCACTCTGGATATATTATCCCTTGCCGTAGGCCAAATCAGCTTTATCATTAGACAAGAAAAAGCAACACATATACATAAGCACATCCTGCACCAGACTACAGACTTTTCTTTGGCTGAGGTTGCTGAGTCTATCCCAGACAAAATGTCTGACACCCACTAGAACAGAGCAATTTCTACTGCAGTTGTTTTCCTTCTTTCTGTGTGAAAAACTCTGTTGACCACACCCAGCTCTGCAACTTGTGAGCTGGGCTGAGTCTCTCATCTTCATGCAACTCCTCAGACCCACTGAATTGGCTGAAGTCTTAGTTGGCAGGTATCTCCTAAGTAGATAATAGTCATGTGAAACAACCATGTACCTGAGAATGGTACAGGGAAGGAACTGTCTTCCTCCTTTCAAGATCTCAGTATGCATCACTCTATTAGAGGGATGCAGCTTTGGGTATGATGTGCATCAGTGAAGGAAAGAGAGGTGGCTCTGGTGTTTGATCAACTCACTTCACTCAGGATCAAACTACCAAAGCCAGTGTAGTCCTCACATACTGAGATCTGTTCTTATTTCCAAGGGCAGACTATTTCTCCCTATGTATTGTGCTGGCTAAGATAGTCTCTTATTGTCTATATTTGTCCCTTATAGTTTGACACTCCTGTTTCATTATACCACAACTGCTTCTCTATGCTTTCCCTCTGCTGGAGGGTATCGAAGGTCAAATTCAGGCTCCTTGATCTGTTGTCCCATGGCCTCATGTCGCTAGGAAAGCAACAGATTATCTCTCAAGAAGGCAACCAGAAGCTGCTCTCCTGGGCATAACATTGACAAATGGGATTTCTCTCTTTTGCGGACTTGTCTGCTGGAACAATCACTGTATTATCAAACCCACAGCTGGATTTAAGGTTACTGAGGGCTGTAGGCTTATTCTGAGACAGTACTGTCCATCTTTCTTCTGGTGTACACGTTGGAAGTAGCTCTCAGCTCTCACCTCCTCCAGCCAAAAACTCACTAGCTGAGTCTGAGTTCAGCCTGTGTTAGTCCTGCACATCACTTTCTCCTCTTTTCTGCTAATATGGGGGTAGGAAGACTCTGCTGGTCACAGGTTCTGCCAGAGTCATCATCCAAATAAACTGAAGTTAAAGAGAGAAGATTTTTTTTGATTCCTAAAAACTTAATCTTAACTTCTAAATTGGCTTATAAAAGACTGATTCAGGGAAATATCAGCTGTAAAACCTCAACAATCCTCTTGTTTTGTAATGTGGAAAAACGTAACTTTTTAAGAATCAGAAGAGACCTGACATTTCCAACTTCATCCTTCTGGTTCATACCTGATAGATTCTGCTTAAAATTACTTTTTCTACCAAGATTTATTACCAGTTTATAGCCCTGAAATGTGTTAACCTTTTTAGATGATAATGCATGTGTTATACAGTATTAAAGACATAGGTACAAACATGTCTATGTATAGATACATATATATATATACATACATATATATATTATTGAGAATATTTAAAGATCTCTTTGCTATTTTTATGCCTTGTAAATTTTCCCTAGAATATATTTCATCTTGATAATAACAAAGTTAAAATGAGAAAAATTATGCTCAAAAGAGACAAATAATATAAACACAAGAAGAGAAGAAAAGGTAATAAAAAATGACCCAGTAGCTGTACCTGCTGAATACTAGGACAGTGCAGAGTAAACTCCGCAGATGATAGGGGATCAGACTCCAGTATCCATGTTATCTACACTTTGCTCCATAAAGAGAAAAGAAACATGACTGAATATCTCTGAGCCTCAGGGAATTGTCTTGTATATTCATATTTTATACATATGTGACTATGAATGAGTAATTTCTCACACTCTCAAACACATTTTCCTTATCTGTAATACAGAGATACCACCAATCATAACTGGTCACTTCAGTGGATTTGTAACAATCACAGTTAATAGTAATGTACAGATAATGTGGCTGTTTAAATACACAGTAGTGATGGCAACCACCTTTTGTCTCTATGAGTATGAAGAAGAGAAAGAGTTTCAGCAGTACTATTCATGGGTTATATTTTTAGCTCCTAGTCTCTATTCTTCTTTCCCTCTCCAAGTGTTACCCCAATTCTTCCTCTCAGACTGCATAACTCACACTCCATATCTTCACACGCTGTTTCTTCCACGAAACAAAACTGCTGCTGCTCCTATTGACAGAGATCCATACCTCATTCTCAGTGGCCAATCCCACCTTCCTCATCCTTGGGTTCAGCTGTCATCACCTGCACTGACTAATTCAGACCCTTTGCATTGAAATTCTTGTCCTCTCTGAGAATTTCATACACAATAGATGTTCAATTAGAAACTGCTGAATTTATATTGGGTTTTATAGCTTTCAACACTGTTGTGCAATATTCCTTTACACTGTTTGAATATATGTCACTGTGATTGGTTTAATAAAAAGCTAAACAGCCAATAGCTAGGCAGGATTTTGGAGAGGGAGAATGGTCCTAGTAAGAAGGGCAGAGACGCCAGGAGTCACCAGACAGATAAGAATGATTTGAATACAAAAAAATGGGATAGAGGCAAAACCCATGAGGTAGAAGGTTAAGCAATAAAAATATGGATTAATTTAAGCTGTAAGAGCTATTTTGTAACAAGCCTAAGTTGTCAGTTCAGCTTTCATGACTAATAAGAAGTCTCTGTATGATTATTTGGAAGTTGACAGGCAGGACAGAAAAAGTTCGGGTACACAAAACAGTTTTATGACTTTATAATTGATCCTTTCAACTCTATTAGTTTACCTTAAAAGCTTTGACTAATTCAATATTTTTGAAAATAACTAAATTTGGTTTGGCAATCTTTGAATCTCTTATTCTTTCCATACAAACTGTACTCTATCTCATTATGGTGTGCGTATTGACAGACTAGCTTATCAGCTGTCACGAATAACAAACTCATCTATTTTCAGATCTTCATTGGTAAATGCATTGTATTTAGGTGGATTTTAAGTGCACATTTAGCTATTTCATTAGACATTTTACCTGTTCAAGCATACTTTACAGTTGATTTATAATATGATTTATATTACATAGACATTAAAATTAGTTTATAATAAGCATGTTATATTTCAATGCATATAGTTATAGCTTTACAGGTTATTACAACTTCTAATCACCATCATCAGTACTCTGTATCCATTGTCTCCTTAAAAGAAATATAAGAGGTTTCCTAGAGTACGGCTGAAGTAATCAGAGGAGCTCTAAAATAACATTTTAGTTTTTATCCTCTACCAACCCCCACATGGTTTGTTTTGTTTTTACTATGAGGTGAAACATTTAACTTTCTTCCTTTCTCTGACAGTGTCTCCTCAGTGCAGACTCTGTCGTTAGCATGGGACCTGCATCAGGGAGCCTGAAGGAAGTCAGAAGGATTAAGACATGGTAGGATTAGACATGAAGAGTCTGGTTGGAAAAGAAATTCCATCGTCACCACCCCGGAAGATGAGATTCTTTCTTCACATCAAAGGACCAGGAGAGTGAGAGAGGAAAAGTCTACAGAATGAATCCTCTTTCACTTCCTCTTCAATTAACTGTGGTTGAGTGTTCAGTACACTCTATGCTCTCAGACCCTGAAAGAGCTTGTAGCTGATTTTACCACACTGGGAGCATCTCGGGCAGATCTGACAAGAAAAGACAGGAGCCTCCACAGACACAGCTTGTACAGAATGGAATTTTTAATCCAAAAGTTGCTTATTTTTCTAAAAAAAAAAATTAAAACTTTCTCCCGATGAGATAAGTTTTTAAGTGTGAAAAATGTTGACATTTTTCTTTACACATCACAGGTTTGCTGTGTTTATTTTTATTTTCAGCTAACATAATCCTCTTATGTTGAATCATGTAGGCAATGCTCAGATTCTGTCAAAACCCCTGGGCTATTACCATGGTTTCAAAACTTCTAGCACTCAAGTGGGCTTACCAGGGGCACAGTTTCCCTGTTGTGTGAATTGCCACAAAAATTAAAATGTAGCTGATGTTAGAATTCTGTTGACAAGCTGATGAGGCCCGTGTCCTCAGAGTCCCTCTCAAGTCTCACTCCACCTCTTAGAGAAATCTCTATACCTGATCTAAACTGCTGCCTGAGGAGAAAATTAGGACCTCACAAGCACCTGAAAAAGCTGGGAACAAAAGGCAACAAGCATGGGCAAATAAGAAACGTGCAAGCACAGTAATATTTTGAGCTGCTAGAAAAGGCACAAGTGAGTTCAGATGCTGCATCTGATGTGGGAGAAAATGAGAACACGGATACTTCCACACATGATAGAGAGGAATGTCTGAAATTAGGGCTCTCCATCAATCCAACACTAAAATCTCTATTGTGAAACAAAATACTCTTGTCGAATAATTGAGCTCTCTGAAGACCCCAACCGCTATGAAAGGTAAACTAAGAAAATGGTAGTGCCAGCCCAAACCCAGCCTGGGTTACGCAGCCTTGTCAAGGCATTCCATGGTAGACAGGGAAACTGGAAAAGCAAAGAACTACTTGACTCCCTTATCTCTCAATGTTCTTAAAGAAAGCAAAAACCGGAGAGCAAAGCTCATGTTCTGTGCCTTCAGATTTCTTTCCTCCTCATCAGGAAGTCAGCCTTCCAACCTGGCTGTGGTGTGCTGCATGAGAATCGCCTGGGAGCCTGTCAGAAATGCAGACTTCACCCCCTCCCCATCCAGAAACTCTGGCCCTCTGTGCAGCAATCTGTGTTTCCGCAGCCTTGCCATATGTTCCCGTTGAACACAGAGCTTTAAAAGTCACTGCTCTTGTATACATAATCGGTCTATTAGTCTGAGTTAATTTATTCTCAACAGCACAAAACATGCCCCTGCTCCTACGTTTTATGAAAATCTCCCCTTGTCCTTATAACCTTCAGATATTATTCCCTTCCTTTTTCTTTAACGGAACAAGTCTTTAGTTAAAAGCTGTCTTCACAGAAATCAGTGTAAAAGAAAACCTGAGATCTCATTTTCCACGAACACACAAACCTAACTATTAAAGCCCTTATGAGAACTCTAAAAAACACTTAAAAACCTTCAGCACTCCAAGCATGTCCAAAATTAAGAGCAGACCCACTGAAATGAGTCAGAGGAAATCATCTTGTATTGCTCATGACAGTTCTTTTACCAAACTAACACAGCATGGAGCAGTGGGGAGTAAAAGTCAGCCTTTGGCTTCTCCACCAGGGAGAGCAGAATGGAACAAAAAGTCCAACATTCTGGTTTTTGGAGGGCTACCCAGGAGACTGGCTTTGTCTTATACCATTAAGAACCCTGCATAGCAAAGGGATGCCTGCAGATACCTAGGGATTGGTGAGAAGAGTTCTGGACTTGTTGCACCCAGAAAGCATTCTATACTGTAGTCAGAGAAAGTACTGCATCACTGGCTTCTTTTGCAAGAGGAAATGAACTTGAGGAATATGTGGTTGATATTCAGACTTCTGGGGAGCAGCCTGGTGGATTGCTTTCCGCTTGTCTGACTCAAAATGCTGGTATAACAGGAGCACTGTGTACCTAGATGCTGAAGAGAATCGTGGTGCTCAGCAACTTGTTGAGGGCCTGGAAACTTTACATTATGACAGTGACAGTCTGATGCTAGAACTACAGAGACAAGGCAAGTGCCTGAAAAGAGACCAGCACACCACTTTGAGAACTTATGCCCCAGACCACAGAAAACACACTTCATCAAATGTTTGAAAGGTCCAAATGTCTACATTTGAGAACTAAAACAGAAAAACAAAGGAATTGAGTAAACCACAAGAAATTAAGATTGAAAAGAATTACCTAAACAGGGTGAAATTGCGGTTAATTGTAATAAAACATTTGAAATTAAAATAGAGAAAGAATCAGAGAGCAGAGATGGAAAAGTCACCGTCACACACAGTGGCCAGGAGAATAACTGAGTCATGAAGTAGAACCAGCACAGGTAGGATCATGAAACACTCAAAACCCTGATGACATTAATGCATGTCAATCAATAATAATAGACCAGGCAAAAATATCCTCTAAAAACAAAGGAGAGAGGTTATATAGATGGTTCAGTTGGTAACACTGTGCCTCAGCTGGAGAGATGACCTAGGAGTTGAGAGCTCTTGATTGTGCAGAACACCTTGGTTTGATTCTCAACTGCATGGTGGCTCACAAACAACCATAACTCCAATTTCGGTAGATGTGATGCCCTCTTCTAACCGCTGTGTGCCGCAAATGTTGCACATGTGCAAAGGCAGGCAAAACTAACACATGCAAAATAAAATGAATGACTTCAATTTTATAAACTAAAAATCAATCAGTAAACAAAAGTGCCCTCTTCATCTTCCCAATATCATGTCAGCCTTTTGTTCTCTGTCATGAATAGCTCTCTGAGCCTAGTTAACCATGCCCATACGCACATGGATGTTGAGGTTTCCAGTGGGGCATGAGCAACCTACCAATGATCAAGTCCTCACAGGAGAGTGACTCTCTCAACTCTGCAATCATCAGATGCTAATTGCAGGTGTACCAATGACTAGGCCTTGGGGTCCCTCCCCCGTCTATGCTGTAATTTTGACTGGCTTGATCTTGTGTAGGCTTTGAGTGGGTAAACACAGCTGCTGTGAGGTTATTTGTGTAATAATTATGCCTGGAAGAATTCATTTGATGTATAATCTAGTATTCCTGCATCCTTAACTTTCTCTCCAAAAGGTCCCTTTTTAGTTGTCTAGCCTCCACAAGTAAGACATAAAAGGTTTGAAGCTATGATTTGCTTACATGAGGGAACATGTGTCATTAATCTTTCTGGGCAAGACTTACCTCACTCAGTACAATTTCTCCAGCTGTATCCATTTACTTCAAATTTTCATTATAGTTGAGTAATATTTACTTGTGTAAATGTACCACACTTTCTTTATCTATTCTTCTATGGATGGAGATGCTATATTACCTCCAGTCTCACCACAACCAAAATACACGTGGAAGATATACGAAGGGAAATGAGAAAGAAATAAAAAAAAATCAGTACAAAAATAAAAAATTTCAAAAATGAAAATGAAGAAGAAAAATAAAGTATAATACACAAGATAATAACGAGCGAAGTATAACAATAAGTATTTTCTATTCATAGTTATTTTAAGTGTAAATGAACTAAATTCTAAATTAAAAAATAAGCTTGCAATGAATTCAAGAATTACCACATGAGATCAAAAATATACTATCCATGAGGTTCATTTTAGATATTAAGATAAAATAGACTCAAATGTCAAAGTTGGATATTTTTTCCATGCAAGTGGCAATTAAAAGGGACAAAGAATGGCCATATTTATGTCAGACAAAATAGATTATAGTTCAAAAACTCAGAAGGAAAAAATGTGGGCATTATATAATAACAAATGTGTCACTTCAACAGGGAAACACCACCATTATGCTGTTATATGCACCTCAGCAAGAAATCAAGAGAAACAATATTGCTCTACCCATAGACTTAAATACCTCTCTCTTAATAATGGATAAAATAACTCAATAAACAAAATAATAAGGAACTAAAGGACCAAGTATTGTGATCAGATTAAACCTGAAATGCATATCCAGAACACTCCACCTAACAAGGATCTAAAATTACCAGCACAAGGCAACCCAAAAGCTTGAAAGAAGTCTTAACACATTTAAGGAGGCTGAAATCTACATCAAATATGTTTCCTGACTGGGTGTGATGGTACACACTTTTGATCCCAGCACTCAGGAGGCAGATGCCTGTGGATCTCTTTGAGCTCAAGGCCAACCAAGTGTACCAAACAAATTTCAAGACATCCAGGGCTGCTACACAGAGAAACCCTGTCTTGACAAACACACAAAACAAAAACAAACAAACAAATATATCTCCTGACAAAAACAGAATAAAAGTAAAGATCACAATCCATAAATATTTGGAAATTAAATAGTTCATTCTTAAGTCAAAAGATACCTCAGAAGAAATTAGAAACAAATTGAGATGAATAAAAATATAACACATCAAACGTTTATTATGCAATAAAACAGCACTTAGAGATGTTATATCAAGAAATACATACATTCTAGAATGAGAAAGATCTTTAGACAATAAGAAACTAGAAAAAGAAGAAGAAATGAAACCCAAAGTTAGCAGATGGAAGAAGATAGAGCAGCAGAAAACAATAAAGAAAGTAGAAGAACACTTTAAAAGCCCATTGGACCCATGAGTTAGTTTTATGAAATGATGTGAAGATTGACAAGACTATAACTAGACTAAGAAAAATAGAAAAGAATCAATTAGCAAAAAAATAAGAAATGATAGGAAAAATTACAATGAGTGCCACAAAACTATAGGGGCCATAAGAAGGGACTCCCAGTATTTAATTACAAATTGAATAATCTAGAAGGATAAAAATAGCATCTACAATAGCATAAAAAAAGTAAAATATTTACAATAAATACCTATGGAGATAAAAGATTTGAACAATAAAAACCACAAAAATAAATTCACAAGAGCATGAAACACATCAATACTGAATTATGAATAAATAAAGAATTGAACAGACCTGCAACTAGTAAAATTATTGAACAGCTGACTAAGCACATCTCAGCAAAAGAAAGCTCCAGAACAGATGTCTTTACTGGAAAATTCTACCAAAGAAAAATTAAAATGAATTCTGGAGAAATTCTTCCCCAACACACACACACAAGTAAAAAGAAAATAATTTTTCCAAACTGATTGTATGAGACCAACTCTATCCCAATATCAAAAACATTAAAAAAAAAAGCAAGAAAATTTTAGGCTAAATGTGTGAATACTGATATAAAAATTCTAATATTCAAAAATATTAAAGGGATCATTTTCACTAGGTGTAATGGTAAAAATAAAATGTTGCAGGTTCCCCAAGGGGCGCAGTGGGCAGTGGGCAGTGAGCCATGAGACCAATATGCGGGTCCCTGGCAGCCTGCAACCAGTCCCAGGCAAGGACTGCACAGTTCACCGAGGAGCTGTAGCGGGTCATGAGTCCCAGGCAGGGAGCTGCATGGTAGGTTAGAGACATCGAGGGGACAACTAATCCCACGAGGATAGACAGACAGGCATGCCACGAGATCACCCTGCAGGTCTCCAAAAGCTGCTGGTCCCGGGAAGGGTACCACATGACAATTGGTGTGGTGGGTGAGAGACAGATGGATAGGCATGCCATGCAGAGAGAGGCTGGATATTTATTTAGTGGGTATGGAAAGGAAACAGAGAAGAAAGAAGAGCAGAGAGAGAGGGGGAGAGAGAGAGAGAGAGAGAGAGAGAGAGAGAGAGAGAGAGAGAGAGAGAAGGAGAGGAAGAGGGAGGAGGAGAAGAGAGGGAGAGGGAGAGAGAGAAACAGAAGGGTGGAAAGGGGAGAAGGGAGAGACAGAAGCTGCCTCTTTTTGGGGGTGGAATGGGCGTGGCGTTTCTCTTAAAGGGACAGAGCAGACCATTACATTAGGGCCAAGTAAGGTTTGTTCTTGGAATACAATATTTCTGAATGTAAATAGTAATCAATGCCATATAAGAAACTAATATAACAAATAAATTAGTGTAGAGATGTTTGAAAACAATGTAATACCTTTTCATAGTATTGTTTCAAAAACTATGGGTATAAGGAAATGATCCTAACACAACTGCAACCGCATAGGAGCATGAGCTCCCATTGTGACCAATAGCCAATATTGTAAACTAAAGCACTCATGAAGATAAACGAAAGAAGGATTTCCATTCAAATGACTTCTATTCTGTGCAGTACTTGAGCCAGAGTTGCCGGTTAGCAAAAGAAATGCAAATCATTCAAATCACACATGAAAAAGTAATCTCTGTTCATAGACTGCATTTGCATAGCCCGACCCAGCGACCAGCTAGTGTACCCATAGCTCCGCTCCAATGAGGTGCTTCCGCTTCAGTGTCTGCTGCGAACAGTTGGCAGCCTCTCAAGAGAATTACTCCCTAAAGAATCTGCCTGGAAGTGTCTGGAGGTTTTCTCTTTCCCCAGGGTCAGAACCACAATCTGAAGAGAAGAAAAGAAAACCCTGTGACCTCAGTGACAACCACATATTCTAAGACTTTCTAGAGGCATCGGGCCAAAGCCCCGGTTTTCCTGGCTTCTCCTGCCCACTTTAACTTGTTGCTCTCCCATGCAGGTTTTTCATCTGTCTAAAAATCCTTACCTCGGGCTCTTTTTTAACTACTCAACCTATACCATTATCATGCAAAACTAAGAAAACTACTCAACAGGCCCAAAAATACAGTCAGTTAATGTAAACATGCTGTTTTAAAATTAAACTAACGTTGGTACTTCTCTCTTTCCTGTGTTCTCTAGGAAAGATGCAAAACCTCAAAGAGATCTCGAGTAATGGAATAACTATATTCATTGGGTTTTTTTTTTTGAACCAAGATTCAGTAAAACAGATGTGCCAGCCATCTGCCAGCACGTGGAAGAAGCTCTTCCCCAAATTTACCAATGCAGGTAATGCACAAAAGACTCCAGAACTGTAAGGTGCATCCAGGAAAAAAGAATTGAAGATGCAGTGAGCATGGATGCCCAAAGTTCTGAAGTCCCATGTTTCCTGACAGCCAGGCTGCACACGCATCCGACTCCTGCTGGGGGCCCACTCCATCACCTCCTGCTGCTCATTGTTTGACAAATATCAAAACTTTCATGCCGCAGATGACACATCTTTCCTGTGCTTCACAGAGCAGTGCCCAGAAAATAGATTGTGGGCTCTGAACTAGAACAAACGCAAGACTTTTGTACTGGTCACAAGGAGACTCCCCAGGAAACATAAAGCAGAGAGACAAACACTGCTTAGTTAAACACTCATGATATTTCAGTTTATTTATTTATGGCAAACTAACCTTTAGACGGAGTTTGATTTTTTTTTAGACCAATATTAACGGAAATTACATAGATTTGCTAAAGATTTGAGAAGGGACAATGAAGAAGAGAAAAGAGAAGAGACAATTTTTTAAAAAAAACCAAAACAAGATTTCTAAGGAACACATAAATACAAGGGCAACTTGCCACAAAGTCTATACAAACCCAGAACCTCTCATCTTTCCTATTAATCAGAAATCTGTTGTCATTTCTGATGGTATAGATTCTGATTCATTCAGATAAAGGAATACAAGGTAACTATTTATGAATAAGAAGACAGACTTGAGGATTGGCTAAAAAAATGTCTTTGAATTGTAATTAATAAAAAATAAAAATAAAATGACTATCTTGGTTACTCTTCTGTGATAAAGTTACTGTCTTGAGTTACTCTTCTGTGATAAAGTTACTGTCTTGGTTACTTTTCTAAAGTTACTTCACCATGATAAAACCTTAGGACAAAAGCACACTATAAAATAAAGTGCTAAGTTTGGCTCAAAGTTTCAGAAGTTAACCATGATAGTTAACCAAAGGAACAGCTAATAGTGCACGTCTAGATCCATAACCACAAGGCAGAGAGAATACTGGGAATTGCAAGAGTGTTTTGAAACCTCAGAACCTGCCAGCGGTGACACACCTCCCCTATCCTCCATACATACTAACCCTTCCCAAAATATTCCAACATCTGAAGACCAAATATTCAAAAATATGCACCCATGTGGGTCATGCTCATTTAAGTTACCATATTTCACTCTCTGACATTCATAGGTTTATGGCCATAACATAATGCAAAAAAATGCATTTAGTTCAACTTCAAAACTTCTCATACTCCTTCACAGTCTCAACACAGTTTAAGCATTCAAAGTCTCTTCTGAGACTCAATGTAATCTCTTATTGTCACCCCCTCCCATAAAACTGAAAGCAAACTGCATACTTCTGACATACGGTTACCATTCCCAAAGGGGAGGAATGGAGGTATACCAAATACTATACCAAAATGAGACTTAAACCCAGCAGTGCAGATTCCAATTCCTCTGTGTTGGATGTTGAATGGTTTAAATGGGTCATCCCTTAGAGCTTTACTGATTATACCACTCTTCTTCCCCTGGGCTGGTTCCACTCCCTGGGTGAAACGCTCCTTGGAAAAATCCAATAGCTCTGGCATCTTTAACATCTTGGGATCTCCACTGCAATTGAGGCTTCACTTTCACAGCTTCTCTCAATGGCTTTTCAGGATACGAGGGTATCTTTCATAACTTCAAACCAGAACCTCATGAACTGCACTGTTGACTTGGACTAACAACTTAAGATGAACCCTGACATCCTTGAGTCACATCTGTAGCAGCTTTGATTCATTGTTCCTTTTCGGGAACAAAAATATTTCTTAGGCTTTTTCTTAGTTGGGCCAGCTCTTACCCTGAAGGTACCCCTGCCTTTATTTCATTTCAAATCAGGTCACTCTTTAATCTCATCTTGTCCTGCACAAGCCTTAAATCTAACATTAAATATATTGATGAGGTTTTTTTTCTCTGTAAAATATGTATTTTGTATTTCTTAGACCTGCATAAGAGTGAATACCAATAACTATACAACTTTCAGTGGTAAGGTATCTTGAAATCTCCTTAGCCCATGACGTTTTAATTTAGACTCAAGAAAATTCCTAAAAAATGGGCAAAAGGCAGTCACATTCTTTGTCAAAATATCGTAAGAAAGGTTTCTAGTTAAGTCACTAATATGCTTCCCTGTAACAAGAGTGGGGCCTGTTTGTTTGTGTTTTTCTGTCCCGCCTGGTTCCCCCAGCCTGTTTAGCCCCAAGAAAAATCAATCACACAGCAGATCTCAATAAGTTATAATGCTGATTGGCCCATTAGGTCAGGCTTCTTACTGGCTACTCTCACATCTTGATTAACCCATTTTTCTGATCTATGTTAGCCATGTGGCTCAGTACCTTTTTCAGTGGGGCAGCTCACATACTGCTGCTTCGGTGATCTGGGCAGGACTGGGAGGAATCAACTTCCTCCTCCCCAGAATTCTCCTACTCTCCTTGCATCATTTCCACTTCCTGTCTGGTTTTCCTGCCTATACCTCCTGCCTATCTAATCAGCGTTTATTTAAAAAACGATTGACAGAATACAGACAATTCTCCCGCACCACTTCCCTTATGAAGCCTCCTGTCCTGAACTTCCAAAATCCAGTTTTCTCTTGTCACTACAGTCTACAAGATTCCTGCTAGCCTGGGCTGCTAAGCTCTGCTCACAGCATTTGTAGGCTTTCCTCATCCAAATTACCAATCATTCTTTCCATGCTAAAAGAAACCAGCAAGGTCAGTCCTGACCCAGCAGACACTGTTCCCTGATTCCATCTTCTCCTGTCTTCTCCTGCTATGATAAAACACCATGACCAAAGCAACTTATAAAAAGAAAGTGTTTGATTAGATTTCCAGTTTCAGAGGGTTAGAGTCCATGATAGCAGACTGAGGGAGCTGTAGAGAGCTCTCATCTTGACTCACAACCACAAGGCCAAGAGAAAACACAAGGAATTGCAAGAGTTTTTTGAAACCAAAGTCTCAAAACCTGGTTCACAGTGATAAACCTCCTCCATAATTTCTAAATCTTCCAAAATAGTTCTACCAGCTGGGGACTAAGTGTTCAAATATATAATCCTGTGGGGGCCATTTTCATTCAAATCACAAGAGATAGAGAAAAATACTTGCAACAAAACTGAAGGATAATTTTCAGGTGTGTGTGTATGTGTGTGTGTGTCATATATATATATATATATATATATATATATATATATATATATATTTGCTTAAAGATACGCATATATGTTTATGTTATACATATGTAGTAAGATCAAGGAAAGGATGTTGGAAGGAGACTACACTGTCTTTTACTTAGAAATGTCTTTTTCCTATACACACAAATAACCTATTAAAAACTATAACCCACAAATCACAGTAGCTAATAACATAATAGGCAATATGGCTTCTTTTATGGAGAGTGGGTGATTAAACACTGCGGTTTGTGTTAAAAGAAATTCTTATTGTAGATGCTATTTCTTGGAATCCTCCAGGTGCTTTAAAAATATTTTGATGGTGATAGCTTCAGTGCTATAGCATGTTGGTCCTTAAGTATAAGTTCTGTGTCCTAGCTCAGAGCCTTGAGAGAGGCCTGCATTTACTGAAACGAATTTGGAAACTCAGAGAAAATGTATGCAGTGCAAAAGATTTGACTTTCTCATTCCAAAGATGACTCTCCAGACTACCTTGAGAAGACCATCACTGAACAATGGAGCATCATTCCTTGTGAGAAAGAAGTTCCCAAAAAGATAAAGATCTCCAAGTACAGATTGCTCCTTAGTTAATACTGACTTGTTTTAAGAAGCAGCATGCTTAATCTTTTTGAAAATATCAGGAATGAAAACCCGTATCTCTAAAATGTTTATTTAGAAACAAAGTATAGCATCCGCCTAGTAATTCTCAAGGATGTAGCTGCAAGGACTAAAAATATCTTCAGGGGAGGGCTGTGCAGATGGGGAGTGGAGAGGAGGGTGTGGGACACAAGAACCCAGGAGAGCAGCCATCTGAGCAGATTTCACACGATTAATAGGGAGTTTGTTGGCTGGTGGCTGTTAAAAATAGAACCTCATTTCTGAGGGGTGGGTGCCCTGCTCCTGCGCCCTGGAAGGAACCTGCTGAGAGAGATGATTAAAATGAAAGATTGTGCCGCTTTAAGGAAATGTTGGCATAAAGAAATGGCACCGATTACTGATGCTCCAGCCACCTTCTAAAAGGTTTCTGAAAATTGCTTTCCTTGGATGAAATACCAAATATCTGTTCCCAAATGTTATGAAGCACAATAAATCACATGACATTGACACATTCAATATGCCATATCAGAGACCCCGGATCCAAACAAAGCCACACCATCTTTGGCAGTTGGGGGTGGAGGGGGCAGCAACTACATTTCTTTCTCTTGTTTTGTATTAAGGTGTCAAGATCAAAACTTGTCCCTCATAAACAAAATATCAGCTCAGCCTCCTCCCTGTGTGAAGTGAGTGATAACTCAAATCGCTAGTTTTCAGAGTCTGAAAGTAACTTGGACTCTGACCATATGCCTTTGTGAATGAAGATGGTGATGAAGACAGCAAACTCCAGAGAGAGGGCAAGTCACTTATCCAAAGGCAGGAACAGAATCAAAGCCCACATCTCCTGTGTTCAGTTAAGGGTTAAGTATTATTTATTTATTTATTTATTTATTTATTTTTTTGCTAAACAGAGATTTCCCAAAGCATTCAAAATAACATTTACAAGACTGCATTTTATTTGAGAATTTAATACATGCATCTAAGGTATACTAATCAAAACCAGACCCCTCTTGTCCAATTTCCCTCCCAGTTTCATGTGCTCTGTTTTATAATTCCGTTGAGTCGACTTAGTGCTACCTGTATGTGCATGGGTGCAGAGTCATTCACTGGAGCTTGGGCAGCCTCCTGAGATTGCATTTTTACTGCAATCAAAGTTTAAGGAAAGCATGATTACTCAAGTGCCATTGCTCAAAGGCAACAGGTTCGTAGGAACGCAGAAACAAAACGGGGTCGGGGGGATGGGTTTCTTGGTGTACAGAATACTCCAGTGTTAATGTTCTGTTCCCTGTGGATACATCATTTGTTGCTCTTCAAGGAGAGACATACCGAGGCCTGGTAAAGTCACATTTGTTCAGGTGTGAAAGTTGCCTTCATACCACCCTCAGTGACACCTCCCAGCTACAACCAGAGGCAACTGGTAAGAACCTATGACTGATCACTTCTCTGGAGAATTTGTCTGTTCTCTTTGAAATACCTCAGAGATGACCAACAAAAAACTAAGGTGGGGATGTAAGTAAGTACCTGATCTCTTGCTTCCACGTTGTTCTTCTTGCTCACACGCCATAGCGGAATCATGCTGAGGGTGGACTCTAGTTGAGATCACAGCTCTATTTATTCTGCTCCTTCCCACTCTTTTCCAAGTCTTTCCATCTTGAGAGATCTGTCCTGAATAAACCTAGTGCCTCTATGGAACCTGCCCTAAACAAAGAGATAATAAGAGGCACACAGGAAATTGCAGCATCCTGTGTTATTTTTATTCTACTTTCAACATTGTCTCTATGTAAATGTGCCATGGAAATAGAGCTTTCAGACGTTTCTTCTCTAAGCAGAAGCTTGCATTCTCTTAGTCTAGTATTGCGGGATGTTTCTCGGAGTTTTGTTCTCCTTGGTTGTCTGCTTTCTGGTTGTTCCATGTGACTCTGCGCTGCTCTTTCAGTTGTCTGTATGTTTCTTAGAAAGAGAGAGAGAGAGAGAGAGAGAGAGAGAGAAGAAAAAGAAAGAAAGAAAGGAAGGAAGGAAGGAGGAAGGAAAGGAAGGAAGGAAGGAGGGAGAGAAGAAGGGAGGGAGGGAGGGAGGGAGGGAGGAAGGAAGGAAGGAAGCTATTTAAACTATGGTACTGGATACACAAGCAAGAAATGCATCTGAAAGTATAAGCGTGAAATTTTTGAACCAGTGGGATAGTTCCCTTTTGTTTTATTTCTTTCATTCTTCCTTCCTTCCTTTCTTCCCTTTTCTTTTTCTCTTTTTCTCTTTTTTAAATTTGAAACTGAGTGCTGAGAACTTGACCATTCCAACAGACTGAGTCACAAACAGGTTTTATAGATTAATGACAAGTTCAAGCTTTCTTGTTGTTAATATGTGCTATATGTAAGCAATGAAAATGACTGCCACCTTACCTGATAGAAAGAGTGTTAGTTGATAGAGTATGGGGATCCCCAAAGGTTGGAATGGCAGATGCAGAGGTAATATAAAGCTAAGAATGCCCATTGTCTTGTTTGGGGGCTTCTGGGGACTGGTTCTTCTATTCATAATAATGGTCAAGGCTGTGGTTGAGATTCTACCTGGCTAAACAGACATCACAGTCCCGCTATTGGTCTTGACTGCATGCCAGAATCACCTGTGAGGGGTCTGTAAGAACCTGATCTGAAGACTCCACCATAGATTAATCAAATCATAATTTCCAGAGGTAGTGCCAGGGTGCTCCTTATTTTCTGCTCTTGTTATTCAATAATTCCACACATAGTTGAATTTGTAGCCCAGGTTCTAAAACATAAATCAAAAGGAAGCAGATCCCTTTTATATGTGAACAGGACACAAATGTTTACTATCATCATCATGGCTGAAAAAAACTGAGATAGCAGTTTCCCAAGAGAAAATTGGATTATCTTTAAGAAGAGGGAAAGTAAAGAATGATAAGTGGGTCATTCAACTGAAAACAGACAAATATCCACAGCTCACTCAGTCAAGTCAAACACTATTTGAATGCTGGCAAAGGTCTAAGATGGAACAGATGCTGAATAAATATTTGCCAAAGAAATGAATAAATAATAAGTTGATCTTGAAATGGCCCATATAATTCAGACAAAAAAAATCTCACTATTTGTGTTTGGGCCAAGAAAGACTACTCTCTATCACTGATGAAAAATGCACCTTTGTTAGGAAAGAATGAAAAAAGAAAGAAATGGAAAAGATAGAAATACATTCATCAGGAATTATTGTTGACTGAGGTTTCTGTTCCACCAGCTCCCACATCTATTTAGTCCCAAATAAACACACAGAGGTCTACATTAATTATAAACTGGTTGGCCTAATAGCTCAGGCTTCTTATTAACTCTTATAACTTATATTAGACCATTCCTCTTGTCTGTGTTAGCCACATGGCTTGGTACCTTTCTTGGTGGGGCAGTCACATCTTGCTTGCTCTGTGTCTGGGTGACGACTGGAGACTGCCTCTTTCTCTTCCCAGAATTGTCCTGTTCTCATTGCCCCATCTACACTTCCTGCCTGGCTACTGGCCAATCAGCCTTTTATTAAACAAATACAAGAAACAAATCTTTATAGGATAAAACCATTAACCCACAGCAAATTATTAAGTACGTTTTGTAGTGTTTTTAGATTTTCGGCAGATGAACTGACCCCTAATCTTTTGCCTATCCTTGTGAATAATGGTTGGATTCTGCCCATGTCAGCTGACTATAGTGTTCTTTTTGTTTGTTTGTTATCACTGTTTATCACTATAACATTATGACTATAACAGTCTTCCAGGGCACTGTGGCATGGTGGCCTTACACATTGCTGCCAAAATCTAACCTTTCTTTCTCTCCCAAAGCAAGCAGCAAATGCATAAGTTGGCTCTGTCTTTCTGAGGTCCAGGACACAGACAATGACATGGGTCTTTTGACTTACTATCTTAGTAAATACAAGGAGAACAGAATTGGAGACTACTCAAAGAGTTAAAAACAGGAATATTTGGGGAAAGCTCACGGTAATGGTTTGTGGTCCTCTATGAGCATGTTGGAAATCATGTCAGTCAGAATGTTCCAAATTTGCAAAGGCAAACGGAAAGGATGCTGAACAGTTTACTAGAGCATCCTTCCTTGGGATAAGAGAGAGCAGTGTAATCAGAGAATGAAAAGGTTCACCCCTGCTTGCTTCATCTTGAAGCCCATAGGGGCAGGCAGACCTTTATCCTCCACTATGTATAGGTCCTGCTGAGGTACACTAGGAAGGACACCCAAATTCCAGCTGGTCAAAAAAAAAAAAAAGTGATATTAACCCATCTGTGGAATGCCATCAAGCCAGAGATCAGGTGAAATTATCAAAACTTGTACTCAATGAGAAGAACTCACTGGAGCAGAAGGCACAGGCTTAGCATACTTCTAGGATGTGAGTATACCGCATTGAATCTATCTATTCAAGGAGAAAATAAACCTGCTGGAAACTAAGTTAGTAAAAGGAAAGGCCAAGTATGCAAACTTGGCAAGCTCAGTGTCCATTCAAAGAAGATGCCAGGGAAGAAAGGCACAGGTTAGGCAGTGACTATAAATGTCAGTCATGGAAGCTACAGAAGAGAGGGGCTGTCAAAAAAAAAAAGTAAAAAAATAAAAAGAGCAGTTTCTAGAACTAATAAAGACCTGAACTCACAAATTTCAGATGTTCACTGTGATTCAAGCTGAACAAAATACAGATGAACATGTACCTATGGGTGCACTGTGGAAAACTTATCCTCTAAAAATGGCAAACATTTTCTAAGCCAGAAGAATAATCACTGTAAAATAGTATCATCAACGAGAGAGGAAAGAGTTTGTTTACATAACATCAACTTAAAGCCAGACTAGATATCATCCATCTAGTAAGGCGAACAGAAGGGATATGAGGAGAGGAAGTAATTAGGAATCTATTTGAAAAAACTCTCAGAATTTATTGAGAAACATGCTGAGAAGATAGCATTCCGACTGTTAAAATGTTGCTGGCCTTCCCTGTCAGGACCCTGTTCCTTTAAGAGATAAGCTCCGCCCACTCCCAATATTCTCTCTCTCTCTCTCTCTCTCTCTCTCTCTCTCTCTCTCTCTCTCTCTCTCTCCTCCCTCTTTCCCCCATCCCCCCACCGTGCTTCTGAAGAGGCAGCATCCTGTCTCCCCCTTCTCTTCTCTCTCTTCTTTCCTCTCTCTCTGTCCCTCCATCTCTCTCTTTCCCCCATACCCCTTTACCCTTATAACCCCCCCCCCCCCCGCCCCCGAATACCCTCTCCATACCCAAGCTCTCCCTGCATGGCATATCTGTCTGTCCCTTACCCACTGCTGTCCCCCACACTAGCAGGCTCACTTACGCTGCAAATCATAACACTGACAGTAAATGAGAAAACTGAGAAATATAAAAAAAGGCTAGTGATGACTCAGCATAACATGCCTGCTGTGTGTGGGGGGATGGGAGGAAGGGAGCAGTATGGTGTGTGCTCCTTTTATCTAGCCTTGGAGAAATGATCACGAAGGGGTAGTAGAGCACTTCCCCTCCTCCCTACTGAAATTAAGGAAGAAGGGGAGGGGGGTGTAAGTAGACTTTCTTTAATCTCATGTTTCTGGACACAGGAAATTGGTAAGCAAGTAGTGATACTCTCTTTTAGGGTGGAGAACTGTTCTTTTGTGCTTTGGGGAAGTAGAGGATTCTGTGTGTGCCATGGCAAGCATGTAGAGGTCAGAAGAGAGTTCACTGAACTTTCTCCTCTACTTCACTAATGTGGGCTGAGGGGATAAGACACAGGGAGTCAGGCTTCATGCTGCTATCCTTTACCCAAAAAGCCATCTTGATGGCCAGGTGATCTCTTCTTTGATGAATAGCAGATGATTAATATCTAATTATTTAGGTTAAGAGTACACAAAATAATCTGAATGCCAAAGAAGATTGGATAATCCCTTTTCTGCCAAGGGGGGAAAAATAAACAAGAAAAGCAGAACAATGAAAATGACACGTGTTGCCAAACATCTGAAATAAAATAAAAGCAGCACCTTAGAATCCATTAGTCACTGAATAAAATATAAAACCAAAAGCCCTGTCATAAAAGAGACAGGCAATCTATCTCTTAACAAAGCATAGCCAGATATCATTTGCAAAGAACATTTAAAATAACAATGAATACAAAATGAGGAAAATTAAATCAAAATAAAAGTAAAATGAAAAAAGTAAAAAAAAAAAAAATCAGCAAAATGGAAGTCAAGGGTCCTGGACAGGGCTAAATAGGACAATACAGCGACAACATGGTACAGGTATAGATGAAAAGCCACAGATGTTGTGAGGCAATCCCAGAGCTGCTCAAAGCTCAAAATACTTCTAAAAGCAAATGGAACTTGTCAAAATAAAATCAAGCTAGAAGCATTTGTGTATTTCTTTCAGAACTGAAAGCAAAAAAAAAAAAAAAAAAAAAAAGAACGGAAAACATAGGCAGTAAGTTGATATATTCAACACTTTAGCCTTCAAATGTGGTTGGGAGATATTGGTGGAAATTAGTAGAAACGGTAACAACAGCCTCTGCACACATGTTGCATCGCAGAGGATAAAAGGCCGACTGCACACACTAGGCCACTGCTGCCCTGTACCAATGAGAGACCCATCTCCAGCCTATTTCTGTAGTTTTAATTTTCATAGTGTCAGTTACTTATATGGCCACTGGAGGTGTAGGGCACCTATATAAATATATAAGTGAACAATTTTTTTATACGCTTCATTGTCTAGTCATTAGCCAATAAAATTAAAATAAAGCAAATAGCAACGACAAAAACAAACAGAACGATTGACAATAAAGAAGCACACAGCAAGACAATCTTTGATCAAAAAAGGAAATTAAAATCTGTCAAGGAGGCAATGAAAAACAACAGGCCCAGACAAAGGCTGAGAACACACGAAAGCTTTCTTCAGAAATGTACAGCCTTAATAACTTTCATCATTACCGAGAAAGTTGCCTGGGGATGTAATGTTTCATTTTGATACAAATATGAGAAGCAAAATTAAATAATAGTTAAGGAAATGGAAGTTTTAAATATTTCAAATGGAGGAAAGAAGAAGAGGAAATGACTCTAAAAGGTAGGTTTTGAAATCACCAATAGAACAAATACATAAAAAATACACAATTTATGATTTTGATAAAGAACAAAGAACAAACCCACGAAAGGTGGAATCAGGAACAGATGAAAATAATGGCCTTGGATCCAAGGGAGCTGAAGGAAACCACGAGAGAAAATGCCACTCCACGCTGTAGTAAGATTGAGAGGAATAGTTGTATTTTTTGTCTTGGCAAAATATTGTTGATTTACAAATTATCTCAGTTTCTGCCTATTTTATTACATATTTCATATATACCCATTTTGATCAACCATGCTCACATCCTTGTTCTCTGTCTTTGGCTGGAGAAGTTTTCCTTAAGTCATGAATAATTTCAGAGGCCAGGCACAACACTTCATCCTTGAGAATCTGAGACAGAGGAATCAAGAGATTAGAGCCAGGTTGCATAGGGAGAGAGAAGCAAGGAAAGTGTCATAACGGGCTGGGTGTGTCTAATGATTGTTGGTTCCAGCTCAGAGTCAGCAAATTTGGGCTTGATCCTTTCTTCTCATGCTCTATTTCCAACATTCCTGGGCCATCTTCCACGTGTGTGCTATGTAGGCCATGTATGGTGCGCTCTTGTTTCTTTTCATATTAAAAAGAATTTCTACATTCATTAGAGTACAACCTGAAAAGGTTTGATTTTTTTTCTAGTTTCAAAAGTGGGTTTTTTTTTAAATTTTAGATTATTAGCAAATTGTTTCTGCTCCAGGCAGCAGTTTTAAATAAAAAGTAAAATGAACTGTTTTGACAAACTCGTTGGAAGTTTTAATTATCAAAAGCATTTGACACAGCCATAATGCAGTTCCTGTGTTATCTTTCTGTAGCTGTGACCAAAATTTCTGAGAGAAAAAGAAATTATAGCAATGAAAAACGTGTTTTGGCTCATCATTTCAGCCCATTGTGATGGAGGGCATGCTATGCACAGCAGCTCACCTCATGTTGACCATGAAATGGAAAGAGCAATGATGAGCTGGCTGATTTTTTTCATTTCGTCCCTTTATTCTACCTAGATCCCCAATCCATTGGGCGGCTCATCTTAAATTCTTTGCAATTACTTCCCCACTTAGTTAATTCTTTCCATGATGGAAATGCCATCATACACACATCTAGCGTATTCTACCAATATCCTAGGCACGTCTCAATCCAGTCTAGGTGAGAGCTGAAATTAATCATCAGACGTTCAGGACTTGGGCTCAGAAGATGGTTCAGTGATGAAGTGTTTGACATACAGGAGTGTTATCAGATCTCCAGAACCCTTGAAACAAAGATGGAAGCTCCCTTTAAACTACCTTACGTGGTGAGTTCTGAGTCCAACAACTAATCTAGCCTAATTGTATAATGTTGGGAGGAATCATGCATGTCTGGAGTAGGCATTATTTGTGCCTCCTCTTAAGTACTTTCTTGGCCCAGATCCTTTAAAGTTCTCTTCTTCTTCCATACCAGGCATTCATTTCTATGATGTTGCTTTCCTAAATCTGCTTCAATTTGACCTCCACAATCAGGTGTCATGTTTCCCAAGCAGAACACCAAAGCTTCCTCACTTAACTGTCCCCTGACCTAATCAATGCAGGTTGGAGGTGATTTTGAACATGTTTCAACATCAAATATGCCTTTATTGAGAGTTTCTCTCCAAATCTCTTATTCTTTTTTTTTTCTTTAGTTGGAGGTGATAGGGTGAGAACTAAACCATTGCTATCCTGGCTTTGTTGTTGGTTGAGTTTATCTAAAACCAAAAATAGTGGGTATACAAAATTAGTTAGGAAGGCAACCCCAAGAAACAGACTGGACAGAGGGCAAGGAAAGATGATAATGGTGGTCCAAGGCATGGATTTTCAATCCAGTTCCCACTAAAGATTCTGGGAGTCAGAGTATCTTTGACCTCAGAATTGTCCCCCATGGGGAGCACATACTGGGGCACATATATCTCTGTATATACATACTAGTTTTGTGCAGCTTATCAACCCATTGACTTAGGGCTGTTCTAGGCAGAAGGCAGTTGATTCCTTGATCCTCTTAGCCTGCTGTGAGAGCTTGTAGGAAGAACAGATTCCAGGAGCCAAAGGAACCATCAGGCAAGGAAGAAAGATGCTAACATCTGGTAAGTTTATTTCTTAGAAGTGTTGAGGGTCAAGTAATGAAGTGACTACTCTTTGGCTTGTATTGTACTTGATCTATGTAGATTGTGGGGGAAACTATATCAAACCCAAAATAATAGGAAGCACTGAGTTTAAAACTCTGTTCCAGATGCACGACCCTCAAAACATCCTTTTAGTTTAATTTTTTTCAATGAGTTTATTCCTCTAGCCAATTTCTCTTACGTTTTTCTAACCATCTGTATCTATATTGTTCCGTCCCCATTGTTTACACAGCTTTAATTCTCGTGTTACAGTACATCAGTCTCTTGGCCTTCACCTATGCTCTCCAGGAAAATAAGTCCTCTTTAGTTATTACATTTTCTTCTCAGCTGATGTCTTTGCATCTACTGCAAGTCTAACCCACATCATAGCTTGGGTATTTCTTGAATAATTTAATTAATAAGTAAGGTTCATTAATCTTTATAATCAGATGTCTAGGATATTTTTCATGACAATCACAGATGTAAAGTATCATTATATTTTCGCTCAACTTGCTATGAGATACAGGCTATCATTACTTGAACATGTGTATTAGTTTTGACCAGTAGTTTATTATGGCAGAACTGTGACATGACACCTTACATTTGTCACAGTCATTCTGTTTTCTGCAACTCCTAAGCTTATCACTTCGTATTTGATAGGCTACATTACTATGAGTTTCATGCATCATTCTCTAGAAATGAATAAAGAATATAACTTCTCTCTCCTCCTTCCTGTTCTTCTTCCCATATTCCTTATCTTTCAGGACATATATAAACATGATAGTTGAATAACGTTCTCAGTTATTTCCCTCTCTCTGCCAAGATTTTTATTCCTCTGTCAACATTGGCTCTAAATCTCATTGTTTCTAGTATGCCTTGACATAAATTCTCAAGCAAAATGCATATATTAGAATTACACAGGTTGGTGAATTTTTACATAGGAACTCTTGGGTGGCCACAATTTCTTCCTCATTCAGGGGGAGCCCAGTGCTGCTCTGCCTACCTTTTCATGCTGAGACACTTCCAGAAGAACCTATGATAATCCCTAAGGATTTTTCTTGTCCAGAATTACTGTTCATTACTGTCCAGAGTGTGCAATCCCCAAAAGTCACCTCTGACCTATAGAAAGCCAATTTCTTGTCTCTATTCAGGTTATTAATCCTTATTGGTGCTAGTATCAATTTCAGTTGAACAGGACCAGGATACTTTAAACTACCATCCATTGTATCCTTTATGAAGTCAGTAAGCTTGTTCTGTGTACTTTCTTCCAGTATGTAGAAAAATTCACTTGAAAGATCCTTTATAAATGGTATTTATTCTGCCCTTTCTGATGCTACATTGTAGAATATTATTTTAAGATGTGTTGCAATTGTTTTTGCTGTGGAATAGTTTTTTAATGATGCAAATATGTATTGTATTCTTTTATGTTCCATTTTGTTTATTCTGTGAAGCTGTGTTACTGTGCCTGTCTAAAACACCAGATGTACTAATAAAGAGCTGAACAGCCAATAGCAAGGCAGAAGAAAGGATAGGCTGGTCTAGTAGACAGAATAAATAGAAGGAGAAATTTGGGAGGAGAAGATTTAGAGGCAAGAAAAGGGCCAGCCACCCAGCTACACAACCTGCAATAGAGTTAGAAGAAAGGGAAGGTATATAAAGCCTGGAGGCAAAGATAGGTGGGATAAATTAAGAAAAGCTGGCTATAAACAAGTCAAGCTAAGGTCAGGAATTTACAAGAAAGAATAAGCTTCCATATGTCACTTGTTTGGAAGCTGGGTGGCAGGCCCCCAAAGGAGTAAACAGCAAAAAGAATAAAAAAACAACTACCGACATTTTTAGTGTGCCAATGTGGGATTTGAATTTTCATGCAGAGCCTGAGAAAGCTGAGGGAAAAAAAGAAAGAAAAAGGACACATCTCCTTTAAGAGGCACTGCTGTTCATCCTATAGTGCTAAATATAAACGCCAAGATGAGTAAAAAAAAACGTTATGGCAAAGCAGGTACCAGCTTCCTACAGCTAGGAAAGTTGAATACAGTTCCTGGTTATGTACTTCCAAATGGGATGTGAGCTTTGGGCTTGGCTCTCAGGAAATGAGAAGCTGGCAGCGTCAGCCACTAGAGCAGGAGGACACACGGTAGCTTAGCTGTTTAAAATTTACTTACATGCTCAAAAATTTCTAAAAGATACACAGCAAAGAGAGGTCCAGATGAAAAAAGCCTCTAAACAGGTTCCAGTGTCTTTTACATGGTGCGTAGGATTAAGAAAGAAAGAAAAAGGGTATGGACAGTCATAGAAAGAAATGAATGGTTTAAAAATAAACTATTTTTAAAAATAAAATAGTAAAATCTTTTAAGAAAGAGCAAAAGTGATATAAAAAAATGCCACATAAAATGGGAAACACACAGGGAGTCTGGATCCTACATAGTATTGTATGGATTGTGAAATTTTTGAATACTGTTGAGCAAAATACAACTACTGGGAGACATGGGATTGTAAGCAGGACTGCTGTAGGACAATGGTCTTGTACCCTGTCGCTTGTATTGTTTTAATAAAGTGTCGATTGGGCAGTAGCCAGACAGGAAGAATAGACAGGGTGAACAGGCAGGAAGTAAAGGTGGGTTGACAAGAACAGCAGAATTCTAGGAAGAGGAAAGAGTAAGTCTGCAATCATCACAGAGGAAGCAAGATGAGAACACTTCACTGATTAAAGGTACCAAGCCATGTGGCTAAAACAAACAAAAATTATGGGCTACTTTAAGATATAAGAATTAATAAGAAGCCTGAGCTAATAGGCCAACCAGCTTATAATTAATGCAGACCTCTATGTGTTTTGTTGGGACTGAACAGCTGCAGGACCTGGCTGGATAGAAATTTCTGTCAACACAAAATTGCTAAATTGAGCCAACCTAGATACTTTTGGGCTAAGTTAACTTCATAAAAGAAGTAAAAAATATATATTTGTCAAATAGAAATCAAAAATGCTTCTGAGTTTTGTTCCCATGGAAGATAAGAGTCTGTGGATTCCTTCACAGATAAGATGAAACAGGTTTGATCAGGGGAGATTTTCTGAATCTTGACAGGTTATATCTATCAACAAAGATTACTGCTGTTCTTCCCAGGACTTGGTCTTTATCTCAAAAATTTTTTAGGAATCCTTAAAAATGCCTTTGCCTGACAGACAGCAGGAAGTCTACAGAAACTGGCACCCACATTCCCAAGGGTGTGGGTTGTCTTTAGTTATTTGGTGGGTAATGGATGTTTGGTATAGAGGAATAAAGGAATATTGGATTAAAAGACAACTACTAATCTCATAAATTTGCTTTGGTGTGAATTTCGGTATAGTAACACAAATTTAAAATTAGTTTTGCTGCACTATATATATGTTTCTATTCTTGTTTGGGGCATTGTGCTTATGTAGCTGATTTATTTATTTTTTTAAAGTAAATTTTATTAAATTATAAAAGTTTCCATTTCCGCCCCTCTTCCCAACACCCTCCCACTCCCCCCACTCCCTCTCCTCCTCCCTCTTAGTCCCTTAGGGCAGTCAGGGTTTCCTGCCCTGTGGGAAGTTCAAGTTCCTCCCCCCTCCCTCCAGGTCCAGGAAGGTGAGTATCCAAACAGACTGGATCCCCAAAATCCAGAATATGCAGAGGAAACAGGTCCCAGTATCATAGTCAATGGCTTTTCAGAAAGACTTCGGGCCAGCCACATTCAGAGAATCCGGCCAAATTCCAAGAATCTGGTTAGATCACGTCCTCGTTCAGTTCCAGTCCAACTGGCCTTGGTAAACTCTCATTAGATCCGTTTCCTTGTATCAGTGGGTGATAGCATCCCTCGCAGTACTGATTTCGTTTTTCATGTTCTTCCTCCTTCTCCTCCTCATTTGGACCTCGGGGGGCTCAGTCCGGTGCTCCAATGTGGGTCTCCGACTTTATCGCCGTCCTTCGTCAGATGAAGGATCTATGGTGATAAGCAAAATATACATCAGTATGGTTATGGGCCACGGCCGATTCAGGCACCCCTTCCTCTGTCCAGAGAACAATCTGGGGGATCTCTCCTTGGACCTGGGATCCCATATATAAACAAGTCTCCTGTAAACCCTAAAATGACTCCCTTAGTTGAAATATATTCTTCCCTGATCCCATATTCATCCTTCCTCCCTCCCCACCCCCATCCCAGGCCACCGAGCTTTCCCCATTCCTCCCCTACTCCCTTCTCTCTAACCCTCTCCCCTTCCATCAACCCTCCCACCCCCCCATGCACCCGAGGTTACCTGGGACTCTTGTCTATTTCCTACCTCCTGGTGGATAGCTAAATAATCTTCATCAGGTTCATCTTCTTATTTAGCTTCTCTAGGATCACGAATAATAGGCGCAAAGACCTTTAATTATGGTTAGAATTCACTTATGAGTGAATACATACCGTGTTCCTCTTTTTGGGTCTGGCTTACCTCACTCAGTAAGGCGTTTTCTATTTCCATCCATTTGCATGCAAAATTCAAGATGTCATTGTTTTTTACCGCTGAGTAAAACTCTAATGTGTATATGTTCCACACCTTTTTTAACCATTCTTCTATTGAGGGGCACCTAGGCTGTTTCCAGGTTCTGGCTATTACAAATAGTGCTGCTATGAACATAGTAGAACAAATGCTTTTGTAGTATGTTAGGGAATCTTTAGGGTATATTCCCAAGAGTGGAATTGCTGGGTCCTGAGGGAGGTTGACTCCCATTTTCCTGAGAAACCGCCACACTGATTCCCACAGTGGCTGCACGAGTTTGCATTCCCACCAACAATGGATGAGTGTTCCCCTCACCCCACATCCTCTCCAGCATAGGCTATCATTGGTGTTTTTGACTTTAGCTATTCTGACAGGTGTAAGATGGTATCTCAAAGTGGTTTTGATTTGCATTTCCCTGATCGCTAAGGAGGTTGAGCATGACCTTAAGTGTCTTCTGGCCATTCGAAGTTCATCTGTTGTGAATTCTCTGTTAAGTTCAGTACCCCATTTTTTAATTGGGTTAATTAGAGTTTTAGTGCCTAGTTTCTTGAGTTCTTTGTATATTTTGGAGATCAGACCTTTGTCTGATGAGGGGTTGGTGAAGATCTTCTCCCAGTCAGAAGGTAGCCTTTTTGTCCTACTGACAGTGTCCTTTGCTTTACAGAAGCTTCTCAGTTTCAGTAGATCGCATTTATTCATTGTTTCTCTTATTGTCTGTGCTGCTGGGGTCCTACTTAGGAAGAGGCCTCCTGTGCCTATATCTTGTAGACTACTTCCCACTTTCTCTTCTATCAGGTTCACAGTGGACGGATTAATGTTGATGTCTTTAATCCATTTGGAATTGATTTTTGTGCATGGTGATAGATATGGATCTACTTTCATTTTTTTACAGGTTGACATCCAGTTATGCCAGCACCATTTGTTAAAGATGCTTTCCTTCTTCCATTGTATACCTTTAGCTCCCTTGTCGAAAATTAGGTGTTCATAAGTTTGTGGGATAATATCTGGGTCTTCTATTCGATTCCATAGGTCGACTTCTCTGTTCTTATGCCAATACCAAGCTGTTTTCAATACTGTAGCTCTATAATAGAGTTTGAAGTCAGGGATGGTAATGCCTCCAGAAGTTCTTTTATTGTATAAGATTGTTTTGGCTATCCTGGGTTTTTTGTTTTGCCATATAAACTTGATTATTGTTCTCTTAAGGTCTGTGAAGAAGTTTGATGGGATTTTGATGGGGATTGCATTGAATCTATAGATTGCTTTTGGTAGAATTGCCATTTTTACTATGTTGATTCTCCCAATCCAAGAGCAGGGGAGGTCTTTCCATTTTCTGGTATCCTCCTCAATTTCTTTCTTCAAAGACTTAAAGTTTTTGTCAAATAGGTCTTTCACTTCCTTGGTTAGAGTAACCCCAAGATATTTTATGCTATTTGTGGCTATCATGAAAGGTGATGTTTCTCTGATTTCCCTCTCTGCTTCTTTATCCTTGTGTATAGGAGGGCCACTGATTTTTTGGAGTTGATCTTGTATCCTGCCACGTTACTAAAGGTGTTTATCAGCTGTAGGAGTTCTTTGGTAGAGTTTTTGGGGTCACTTATGTAAACTATCATATCGTCAGCAAATAACGAAAGTTTAACTTCATCCTTTCCAATACGAATCCCCTTGATCTCCTTATGTTGTCTTATTGCTATTGCTAGAACTTCAAGCACTATATTGAAGAGGTATGGAGAGAGTGAACAGCCTTGTCGCGTTCCTGATTTTAGTGGAAAGGCTTTGAGTTTCTCTCCATTCAGTTTGATGTTAACTGTCGGCTTGCTGTATATTGCTTTTATTATATTTAGGTATGATCCTTGTATCCCCAGTCTCTCCAACACCTTTATCATAAATGGGTGTTGAATTTTGTCAAATGCTTTTTCAGCATCTAGTGAGATGATCATATGGTTTTTTTCTTTCAGTTTATTTATATGATGGATTACATTGATAGATTTGCGTATGTTGAACCAGCCCTGCATCTCTGGAATGAAGCCGACTTGATCATAATGGATAATTTTTCTAATGTGCTCTTGGATTCGGTTTGCCAGTATTTTATTGAGAATTTTCGCGTCGATGTTCATGAGTGAGATTGGCCTGTAATTCTCTTTCTTGGTTGTGTCTTTGTGTGGTTTTGGTATTAGGGTAACTGTAGCTTCATAAAAGGAGTTAGGCAATGACTCTTCTGTTTCTATATTGCGGAATACGTTAAGGAGTATAGGTATTAGCTCTTCCTGGAAGTTCTGGTAGAATTCTGCATTGAAACCATCTGGTCCTGGGCTTTTTTTGGTAGGGAGATTTTTGATAACAGCTTCTAATTCTTCGCGACTAACAGGTCTATTTAGATTGTTCACCTGTTCTTGGTTAAACTTTGGTATATGGTACTTATCTAAAAAAATGTCCATTTCTTTTACATTTTCCAACTTTGTGGCATATAAACTTTCATAGTAAGATCTAATGATTCTCTGAATTTCCTCTGTGTCTGTGGTTATGTCCCCCTTTTCATTTCTGATCTTATTAATTTGCATGTTCTCTCTCTGCCGTTTGATTAATTTGGCTAGGGGTTTGTCAATCTTGTTGATTTTCTCCAAGAACCAGCTTTTTGATTCATTGATTCTTTGGATTGTGTTCTCTGTTTCTATTTTGTTGATTTCAGCCCTCAGTTTGATTATTTCCAGTCTTCTAGACCTCCTGGGTGAATCAGCTTCTTTTTTTTCTAGATCTTTCAAGTGTGCTGTTAAGTCTCCAATGTGTGCTTTCTCCGCTTTCTTTAATTGGGCACTTAGTGCTATGAACTTTCCTCTTAGCACTGCTTTCATAGTGTCCCATAGGTTTGAGTATGTTGTGTCTTTGTTTTCATTAAATTCAAGGAAGAGTTTAATTTCTTTCTTTATTTCTTCCTTGACCCAGGGGTGATTTAGTAGTTGACTGTTCAGTTTCCATGAGTTTGTTGGCTTCCTGGGGGAAGCATTGTTGTTGAATTCTAATTTTAGTCCATGGTGATCTGACAAGACACAGGTAGTTACTAATATTTTTTTGTATCTCTGGAAGTTTGCTTTGTTTCCGAGTATGTGGTCAATTTTCGAGAAGGTTCCATGAGCTGCAGAGAAAAAGGTGTATTCTTTCCTATTTGGGTGGAGTGTTCTATAGATGTCTGTTAAGTCCATTTGATTCAATACCTCCAATAAATCTCTCAATTCTCTGTTTGGTTTCTGTCTGATTGACCTGTCCATTGGTGAGAGAGGAGTGTTGAAGTCTCCTACTATTAGTGTGTGTGGTTTGATGACTGCCTTGAGTTCTAGAAGAGTTTCTTTTACATATGTGGGTGCCTTTATATTAGGAGCATAGATATTCAGGATTGAGACTTCCTCCTGTTGAATTGTTCCAGTTATGAGTATGAAATGTCCATCTCCATTTTTTCTGATTGATTTTAGTTTGAAGTCGATTTTGTTAGATATTAGAATGGCCACGCCCGCTTGTTTCTTAGGTCCATTTGCTTGGAAAACCTTTTCCCAACCCTTTACTCTGAGTAGGTGTCTGTCTTTGTGGTTGAGGTGTGTTTCTTGTAGACAGCAGAATGTTGGATCCTGTTTTCGTATCCAATCTCTAAGTCTGTGCCTCTTTATAGGTGAATTGAGTCCATTGATATTAAGTGATATTAATGACCAGTGGTTGTTGACTCCGGTCATTTTTTTTTTTTTTTTTAGGTAGTAGAGTGTATGTGTTTTTCTTCTTTGATTTGTGCTTGTGAATGGTCGCTAGATGTTCGAGTTATTGTAGGCCGTGTTGGGAATGTTGGATTCCTTCGGTAGTGATTTTTCTTCTAATATTCTCTGTAAGGCTGGATTAGTAGCTACATATTGTTTAAATTTGTTTTTATCCTGGAATATTTTGTTTTCTCCGTTGATAGTGAACAATAGCTTGGCTGGGTATAGTAGTCTGGGTTTGCATCCATGGTCTCTTAGTTTCTGCAGTACCTCTATCCAGGATCTTCTGGCTTTCATGGTTTCCATAGAGAAATCCGGTGTAAGCCTGATAGGTTTACCTTTATAAGTTACTTGACCTTTTTCCTTTGCAGCTCTTAAAATTTTTTCTTTAATATTTATGTTTTGTGTTTTGATTATTATATGGCGAGGGGATGTTTTTTTCTGATCCAGTCTATTCGGTGTTCTGTATGCTTCTTGAACCTTCATAGGAATATCGTTCTTTAGGATGGGAAAGTTTTCTTCTATAATTTTGTTGAGTATATTTTCTGGACCTTTGAAATGCAATTCTTCTCCTTCTTCTACTCCTATTATTCTTAGATTTGGTTTTTTTATTGTGTCCCACAGTTCCTGAATGTTTTGTGATGAGAATTTGTTGGATTTGCTGTTTTCTTTGGTCAGAGTGTTTAATTTCTCTATGGTGTCCTCAGAGTCTGAGATTCTTTCTTCTATCTCTTGTATTCTATTGGTTAAGCTTGTTTCTGAAGTCTCTGTTCGTTTACCCAGATTTTCCATAGCCAGCTGGCCCTCGGTTTGTGATTTCTTCATTGACTCCATTTCAGTTTTCAAATCTTGAACTGTTTCTATTACCTGTTTGATTGTTTTTTCTTGGTTTCCCAGAATTTCATTTACGGATTTACTCATTTCTTCAAACTTTTTGGTATATTTCTCTTCCATTTCTTTACTCATTTCCTCAATTTTTTTGTTATATTTATCTTCCAATTCTTTACGGCAGATTTTCACCTCCTGTTTAAGTTCCTCTATTATTTTCATAAAGAAGCGCTTAGAGTCGATTTCTTCTATTTCTTCTGGAGTAGGGTGTTCAATTCTTCTAGTTTCGAGCTCCCTGGATTCTGGCGATGTCATGTTGCCTTTCAGGTTGTTGGAGGAATTCTTGCATTGGCGCCTGCCCATCTCCCCCACTCTGGATGAAACTCCTCAGCACTTTCTGGATAGAACTCCTCAGCACTCTCTGGGTAGGACTTCACAGCACTCTCTGGATAGAGCTCCTCAGCCCTCTCTGGGAAGAACTCCTCAGCAATGCAACAGGGCTAGCTGGTCTTCCCAGGACCCAGGAGACAAAGGGCCCGCAGCAGTGGGGGGAGGGGAGGGGTCCCTTGGAACCCCGAAGACCCTGCCGCAGAAGCTGAGGGGGGAAGGGCTGTGCTCCCTTCCCGGACAGGCAGGCAGGCTGCCCAGGCTAGCACCCACTCAGCTCTCTGGGAAGAGCGCCTCAGCAGTGCCTTATGTAGCTGATTTAAAAATATAATGTATAATTAAGAAATGAGGTAAGTAGTTAATGTATAATAATAAAACTTCTAGTCATATTAGGTATATTTTTAAGGTTAGAAAGTAATATTTGATTTTTAAACACTTAAAAGACTTACAGAATATGGCATTTAAGATGATTAATAACCTGAAGTTTCTCATGACAAAGAGACACATCTGCTCCTGGCAGTACCAATTTACTGCAGAGATGATGGGAATCAAAGAAACTTTATGGGAGTTTGTTTTCTTCATGGCAAGATTCATCATTTGGGCAAGAAACTGTTTCTGTTTTGACTGCTTGACTGTGTGCTATGCAGATTAGACATGCAGGACCCAAAGGAAAGTGACTGCTGAACTTTGCCCAAACAAGGCAGAATAGTCTTTCAAGATTCCTGCTTTACTGATAAGTCTGCCACATACTCTAGGCCTATTTATTGACTGAATATGAATTCCACAATGTTGCAGAAGAACTTGGAGTGACAGTTCAATCAGTCAGATGTATCTGTAATTTCTAGAGTTACGGATGTTACTTATAATGTATCTCCTGTTTACACAGATAATATATCCTTCTGGGGCCTTTGATGAACTTAAAGACTATATAGCTATAGTTGCAGTTTTCCTTGGTTATTATAGGAAGAAAATCAGGTGTAAAACTTTGGAATCATTAAGATAAGGTAAATAACATAGTATTCTCTCTGAATTTGTTCAATACAAATGGACTGAATATTGTAAATGTAGTTCTTATTTGATAACTATTCTTGTTGTAGATAGTCATACTATGCTAAAGTTAAGTCCTTTCATTTTTATTTAGAAAAAAAGAAAAAAATGTTGAAGAATATTATTTTAAGAAGTTAATGCTGTGGACGAATTGTTTAATGATGCAAAAATTTGTTGCATTCGTTTATGTTGCATTTGTTTAACTCTGTGAAGCTGTGTTACTGTGCCTGTCTAAAACACCTGATTGATCTAAAAAGGAGCCGAATGACTAACAGCGAGACAGGAAAAAGGACAGGTGGTTACCTGGGACTCTTGTCTATTTCCAATCTCCAGGAGGAAAACTACCTGAATTTTCTTCAGGTTCACCCTCCTATCCAGCTTCTCTAGGATCATGAATAATAGGCTCAAAGACCTTTAATTATGGCTAGAATCCACTTATGAGTGAATACATACCATATTCCTCTTTTTAGGTCTGGCTTACCTGGCTCAGAAAAGCATTTTCTTTTTTTATTATTTTTTTTAATTTTTTTTATTTAATTTTTACTGGGAACCCCTCCAGAATCAAGTCTCTTGCAAACCCTAAAATGGCTCCCTTAGCTGAGATATAAACCTCCCTGCTCCCACAACCATCCTTTCTCCCTCCCCCCATCCCATTCCCCCAAGCCATCCCCAATCCTCCCCCTCTCCCCTCTCCCTGACCATCTTCCCTTACTACCACCCCCCACCCCCCATGCACCTGAGTTTGCCTGGCAATCTTGCCTAGTTCCACTATCCAGCAGGATAACTATAGGTTTTTCTTTAGGTTTACCTTCTTATTTAGCTTCTCTAGGATCACAAATTCTAGACTCAAAGACCTTTAACTATGGCTAAACCACTTATGAGTGAGTACATACCATATTCCTCCTTTTGGGTCTGGGTTACCTCACTCAGTGAAGCGTTTTCTATTTCCATCCATTTGCATGCAAAATTCAAGATGTCATTGTTTTTTACTGCTGAGTAAAACTCTAATGTATATATGTTCCACACCTTCTTTAACCATTCTTCTATTGAGGGGCACCTAGGTTGTTTCCATGTTCTGGCTATTACAAATAGTACTGCTATGAACATAGTTGAACAAATACTTTTGTAGTATGATAGGGTGCTTGAGGGGGGTGGGAGGGTTGCTAGAAGGGGAGAGGGTTAGAGAGAAGGGAGCAGGGGAGGAATGGGGAATGCTCGGGGGACTCGGGTGGGGGAGGGAGGAAGGATAGATATGGGATCAGGGAAGAATATATCTCAACTAAGGGAGTCAATTTAGGGTTTACTAGAGACTTGATTATAAATGGGATCCCAGGTCCAAGGAGAGATCCCCAGATTGTTCTCTGGACAGAGGAGAGGGTGCCTGAACTGGCCTTGGCCCATAACCATACTGATGAATATTTTGCTTATCACCATAGATCCTTCATCTGGCGATGGATGGAGATAGAGACAGAGACCCACATCGGAACACTGGACTTAACTTCCTAGGTCTAAACGAGAAGCAGAAGGAAAGAGAACATGAGTAAGGAAGGCAAGATCAGAGGGAACCTTCATCCGACAATGGATGGCGATACAGACGGAGACCCACATTGGAGCACCGGACTGAGTCCCCAAAGATCCAAAGGAGGAGCAGAAGGAGGAAGAACATGAAAAAGGAAATCAGGACCGCGAGGGGTGCGATCACCCACTGATACAAGGGGACTGATCTAATGAGAGTTCACCAAGGCCAGTTGTCTGGGACTGAGCGAGCATGTGATCCAGCCAGATTCTCTGAATGAGGCCAAATTCTCTGAATGTGGCTGGCCCGAAGTCTTTCTGAAAAGCCATTGACAATGACACTGGGACGTGTTTCCTCTGCATATACTGGATTTTTGGGATCCAGTCTGTTTGGATGCTCACCTTCCTGGTCCTGGAGGGAGGGGGGAGGAGCTTGAACTACCCACAGGGCGGGAGACCCTGACTGCTATTGGGGATGGAGAGGGAAAAGGGGAGGGAGTGGGGGGAGTGGGAGGGTGTTGGGAGGAGGGGCGGAAATGGAGACTTTTGTATTTTAATAAACTTTGAGAAAAAAAAAAGGACTGGTGGGGATGGCAGTCAGAAAGAGTAAATAGAAGGAGAAATCTGGGAGGAGAAGATCCAGGAGCAAGAGAAGAAGGGATCAGCCATTGAGCTACACAAACAGCAATGGAGTAAGAAATAAAAAAAAGTTATGCAGAAATAGAGAAATATAAAAGCCTAGAGTCAAAAGATTGAGGAGATAACTTAAGAAAAATTGGCTAGAAATAAGTCAAAGTAAGGCTAAGCATGTATAAGAAATAATAAATCTCCATGATTGTTTATTTAGGAGCTGGGTTGTGGGCTCCCTAACAGAAAGTAGACTAAAACCAAAGAGAGAAAATCAACCAACAACATTTTGGTGTTTCAATATGGAGCTAGAGAAAAAAAGAAATTTAAAAAAAAAGAGGAATAAAAAAGAAAACAACAAAAAACAAACAATTACAGAAGTAAGTTTTCTAATACCTGTCACCTGTCTCTACCATGCTAACCATTCTACACCCCTTTGCCCAGGATGGTGCCTGGTACTGATCAGGCAGTATTATTGATTTTTGATTACCTTCTCAATTAATATGAAATAAATCTCTGTCTCACTTACATTTGATACTTTTTGCTTCTTCCTAATATTTGAATTTAGGCAACTATATTGCAATACCCTAATTTACTAAACTTCATTACTTATGTAGCAGTACAATTTTATGATAATATTTTATGCTTCACAAATACTGGATTGTTCCCAGACCTCACAGGAAGGTTAATAATACAGTTTGAGTTCATTTGGTGCTAATTAAAGTTATGCACTTAACCTGTGGCCCTACTGCATTCTCTGCTTGTTTTAAGTTTAACCTGCCTTTCAGAGAACAGGGTAATCAACCTTGCTATGTCTTGGATTTTTCATAAAATCATTTTTACATCCTAAGCTAATGTTTTATCTTTAATCTTGAATCATTTGCTCTTCCATGTCCCTAACCCAGAATAAATGTATGTTTGTGTGGTGGTAATAATTTGCTGAAAAGAGCCAACAGGCTGGAAGCAACCTTATAGAACAAATATCCACTGTCAGTGTTGAAAACAATATGAGTATAGTTTGATAAAAATTTCTTTGCAGTTGTGTTTGCTAATCTGGGTCAGTAAGAGGACTTCTCTCATAAAGCTATACTAAAGATTGCTGTCACGTTTCCATGCCTTGCCCATGTAGTGTTTTCTGTGCTGTTCAATAAATATGAAGTGTAGAAGGAATGGTGGGCTGCTTTCCACCACCCGCCCGGCTAGCTTTACCTGAAATAATTACATGGAAACTGTATTCTTTTAAACACTGCCCGGCCCATTGTCTTCAGCCCCTTATTAGCTAATGCTCACATATTAAATGACCCATTTCTAATAATCTGTGTAACACCATGAGGTTGTGGCTTACCGGGAGGATTCTAACCCGCATCTATCTTGGGCAGCTGAAGCATGGCGTCTGCCTGCCTCTGCTTTCTTTCTCCCACAATTCTGTTCTGTCTACTCCACCCACCTAAGGGCTGGCCTATCAAAAAGGCCAAGGCAGTCTCTTTATTAATCAATGACAGTAACACACAGACAGAAGACCCTTCTCCATCAATGAAGTAATGTTCTTTGATAGGGACAGTCAGAATCAGGCACAGGCACATACATCAGACAGATTACAGCAACTACAAATTACAAACAGAAGATATAGGGAAAGAGGCTTCAAAATTGTGCTTAATATTAGTCAAATTAATCTAAGATGAACTGCTTTGTTTTCATTACTTAATGCAATGTCTCTGCATTTTATGTCCTCTGACATTATCTATAATGTGTTAACCAATGCAGTTATAGACTACAAGTGTGGGGTGGATGAGTAGGTGAATATATAGCGAATTTGGACAACTACTGTATCATTCTGTGTTTGTTGTTGTTTGCAGGGCTACTCTGCTATTGGCCATTCCATCTCATGAATCTCTTTCCTTGGCTGCATCTGTTCTTCAGAGCAAGTGTTCATCTTTACAAAAATATAACAAACAAGATGCTTTTCCTGGGGCTGGAGAGATGGCTCAGTGGTTAAGAGCATTGCCTGCTCTTCCAAAGGTCCTGAGTTCAATTCCCAGCCACCACATGGTGGCTCATAACCATCTGAAATGATGTCTGGTGCCTTCTTCTGGCCTGCAGGCATACACACAAACAGAATACTGCATACATAATAAATAAATTATATATATATATATATATATATATATATATATATATATATATATATAAGCAAGATGTTTTCCCTTTATCCCCTGACCCACACAAATGCCATGCCAACAGCACATTTCAGGGTCCCCCACCCTCTAATTCTGAGACTCACCATTCTGTTTCTCTGCTTTTTCCACAGGATGCTCTATTTCAAAAGACAGTATAATCTGTTTTAAATCTAAGTAGTTCTATACTTACTTTGGCATTCTTTGCATTAGTCCAAATTTGCACCTGTTTTTATCTGGAAGGCTTTATTGTCCACAGCTCTGGGCCTTAGCAGTGACCATTGTGTCAACTCAGGAATCTCCCAACCTTCCATCCTACTCTTCTACACACAGGAGATTTTAGGAGAAAATCCAGAGATTTAGCGATCATGAAAGTCTCACTTCTGTATTCTTACTTACTAAGAACTTGTGCCCTAAATGTTCTTATTCCATAACTGAATGGTACTTTCCTTTCTGGAAACAAAAGGAACACATTTCTGTATTAATTTTATAAACTAAAGTTTTAAAAACACCTTTGGATTTGGCATGTTCTTTACATGGCTTCTAGATTATTGCCGCTACATGATTGAACCGTGAATGTGTGATATGTCTCTGATATGACTACGTAACCTTGAGAACTATGCTTCTCTGTCCATATGATATATTCTTGTGGTGTAATTCCTTATTTTCCACAATCAAGTCGGAGGTTGGAAGGAGAAGAAACTAAGTCAGCAAGTAATCATGTATCGTTCTAAAATTTAGGTGAAACTACAGGAAATCACATTATTGAATCTTGGCAGTGTAATTTCTTATTTCTATTTCTATAGCCAACCTTTCCATACATATTCTGTGCCACAAAGAACAAATTTATAAATGGCCCCACATGGTAAGAAAGTGTACCAATTTGTTACCATGGAATTACTAAATGATCATTGTGTCTGGGCCTGCCTCCACTTCTCATCACAGATGCTCATTGTTACTTTCCGGCCACAAGACTAACCTGAACTAAATGTTTCAACTCTAGGGATCATTCTCAAACTAGATTCTACAAAGTTGTGAGCCACCTCCCCCCCAAAAAAAGAATATTTTATAGAAAATGAAAGGCGATGAAGGCGAAAAATGACTATGTGAACCTACAGGTGTTTTATCAATAGGTCATTCAATGTGCCTTTGTTTTTATCTGTCCTAAGTATGGGAATTTTGACAAAATACACACGGAAAGCAAATTCCACTGTTAAGTTTTAAAAGCTTTAATAGGGCAAGGTGATCCATGCTGCAATCCCATCGCTGGAGTTTTAGAGACGAAGGATCAGGAGACGAAGATCAGTGTTACTATATTGAGTCTGACACCAGCCTAAAGGATATCCTGTCTGAAGACAAAGAAAAAAATTATTACCAAGCATACAGTTGAAGCCATGCTTATGATTAACTTTGGCACAGAGGACTAGAAAATGGTTCAGTAATCAAAACCACTAGCTACTCTTCCAGAGGACCTTGGGTTGATTCCGAGTACCGTTGTGGCAACTCACAAACGTCTTTAACTCTAGTTCTAGAATATCCAAAAACAATTTTCTGGCCTCTCTGGGGGCACGGCACAATATTATGCATAGTCCCATATATGCAGGCAAAATACACATACACATAAAAATTTAACAGAGTTATTTATATTTATTAGCAAGCACTCTATTCATAGTGAATAGAATACTGATACAGAACAATATAATTGTGTTTTTCTTTAATCCCTCCCAATTAGTATGTCAAATAATTTTTTTTCCTTCCTTTCACTTTAGAATTTGATTATCAGGGTTCCAAATATTTGTTTTCTTTTCCTAAATTATTTAAGAATATTACTTTATGACAAGTAACTAGATTGGGAGGGCATATGTGCCAGCCATGGTTGAAAGATCTGAGTAAGTCTCCCACAGGTGGAATACATCAGAAGTTGTGTGCCAAAGCCCTTAATTATCATGAAATTTGTCCCAGCTTGAGCATAAGACTCATAGGTGACTGTCACCGACAGTGACAGTGCCATGATTCAAGCTGGTGGGGGGGATCCATTTGACTGTAGCCTCTCCGATCCCATGGCAGAAACAAGAACCTAAACATCTACATACCCAACTTACTGCTCTCCTGCTTCAATATACTACATAGAATAAGTTGTCATGGGGTCACCCTCTGTATGCTATGAATATGTTTTATTACCATTGTTTAATAAAGAAGCTGCTTTGGGTCTATGGCAGTGCATAATATTGCCAGACGGGAAATCTGATATAGAGAGAGTAGGTAGAGTCAGAGGGATGTCATGTAGTTGTCAGAGGAGAAAGATGCCCATGTGCAGGTACCAGTAAACCATGAGCCTCGTGGTAAAATATAAAACAATAGAGATGGGTTGATTTAAGATGTAAGAGCTAGCTAGAAATACACTTAAGCTATTGGCGAAATAGTATCGCAATTAATATAGCTTCAGTGTGATTGTTTTGGGTCTGGGCGACTGGGAACAAACAATCTCCGCCTGCAGTAAGTGGCATCGTTGCTATCCCCTACACTTTCTACATCAGGCCTTTCTAAACACCACCATTTACCTCCTCCTAAACATGAATATCAGAGGCATTTATAGGCTGTAGGGAAAGTATTTCAACGTTCCTTGAAAAACTGATCCTAATCCTGTGATCAAACAACAATCAAGTGGCCAAAAATAGTTACCTGCTATTGAAAAAGAAAAATGGCTAAAACGAACTGTTTATCATTAGTCAGACTGTAATAGATCTTATTTTTTAATTGAAGATGAGGAAATATATGTGCCTGATGTGTTTGCCATGGTTATTAAACTTAATTTGGTGCCTATTGATTTGTAAAGTAATTGAGGAATCATTTCGCACTCCTTGTCAGCCGAGTGCAGCAAGATGAACTCACTCGAGATCTATTTGAACAGGTGCACGCAGGCATTTTCTGCCAAGGAGACGGGTTTGCCAGTTGGAACTAGAGGGTGTGTTCTGTTCACTGGGTTTTGTTTTCAGCTCACAAGGGCATATGGGATTCTTGGAGGCGGATCGTGGAGGTGAGATGGCTGTGGAGGAAGGCTGAGTCACATAGATGGACACCCACATACTCACACAGAGCAACATCCAGGGATGAATCAGGTGCCACCTCAGAAGACCTCCATCCCACTTCCTTATTTTTAGTCATAGCTTCTGCTGAGTACAAAGAGACAGAGTTATTCCCTCTAATCTGCTTCAAATAGAGCAGCAAATTCTAACGAGACTGGAAGGGCGGCCATAAACCATGCCTTTGGGAAGGGTGCCTGGCTTCATTATGAGTCCATACCAAAAAAAACGGGAGGCACGTTTTAATGGAGTTTTAAACTTTTGCTTACAACAAAATGTTTTTAAATGCAAGTATATGTTTAGTTTCAGTAAGAAATGGAATGTTACTCTAATTTTTAAGTTCTTCCCAACGATGTCAATTTATAAATGCTAGAGTGAAGTTTCAGATTTTCATTCAAGCTGTAAGAATGAATACGTATCACAATGTACATTACATCTTTGCCATAAGGAACTATGCCCAACTCCAGAATTAGGAGTGTCTACTGTTCAAATTACAGTACCAATTTATCTCTGGTAGCCACTGAAAACTAAATGAGCCTTAAAACTTTGTGTTACAGAACCAGTGAATCAGAAGGCACAGCATAATAGACAGCACAGATTATAGCCATTAATGGTTATAAAAGCAATTTATATAATCGTATTAATCCTTTGAGTACAAAAAAGAAAAATTCTCACCATAAAAAGGAAAAGAACAATATTAATTAATATCTTAGTGTTTCTATGTCCCAACTTACTACTTTTGGTTTGAAATATTTATAAATACATATGTGCATGTGCAAGTTCAGTTTAAATCTTAAGCACTGGGCTCTGATGGCAGATTGCCTGTTTTCATATCCTGGCCCCAGAGTCACAATGTGTAGGCAATTGACTGTGACTATCTACGCCTTAAGAGCATCTTCTGTAAATTGTAGCAAATAATGGTTTGAATTTATAAAGTGGTTAGGTCAATTGAATGATGAGGAACAGATAGTACACTTAGATAAGCCCCTGACACAACAGAAGCCCCACGTGAGCATGAGCAACAGTGCTAATTGTGATGATTATTGTGTGTGTGTCTGTTTCTAAAGAGAAAATCAATGCCAAAGGAACAAAAGATAGCGCACTACCGTTTAATTCTGAACAGGCCCTTTGATTTCATATTCAAGCATACAACTTTAATGAGCCAATCGAAACCTATAGAAAATCGCACACTTCTCCAGAGTATCAGCTTCACAGCACGTTCTAGGATTCCTCTTGCCCGTCCCTAACTCGCTGTGTATAGAGATGTCTGACACCAATGTCGGACCACTTTAATTCATTTTTGCTTTATTTTGGCTGTGTGTGCAAGTATATTTATTATTCTGTGGTTCTGAAATGTTTTTAAATTAGTTTTTTTTTTTTTCATTTTTACAAGTGATTTTTTTTTCTCTATCTCCTAAGTTGGTTTGGCATTATTTTCTAGTCACAGTATTTTTATGATTGGAGAAAAATTTTAAACTTTATGATATTAAACATCCCCTGAGGAGTGTTGAGAACACGCGATCTAAGGTATAGAGATAATCATTTAGAGGATAGTTTGATATTATACCATTGATCAGAATAATAGTGGTGTGTTCTCCCCTAGGACCTATGACATAGACAGCCATGAGCTCTTGTCCCCAGGGTAGGACTCCTAATTGGTTATCCAGTACCAAGTGGATCTCTGAGATTTGAATTGCTAGCATTTGTTTACAATGGTTTTAGTATCCATGATCTGTTCTGTAGTTGAATTACTATTGGTTCTATTTGTTTTCAACAAGTGAGGAGTACTGAAGGTGACAATGTCGTCTATGTGCTGATCTAGTCAGGATGGATAGTACTCTGGTGCCTTTTATTGATAATTAACTAACCATAGCATCACTGAGATTCTCAATCTTACTAACCAAACTTTACTTATTAGTATAATTTATTAAAATACGATAGTTCTATTAATGCTTTAATGTGCTCTTACTGTCTTTTCAAGTAAGTCAATACTCATTATAAATCTTTATTAAATTTTCCACATCCAAAATGTCAATACCTCCAGAACAGTCTTTTAAGAATGTATTGTCCCATTCTACTTTATTCCTTTTCAAACTTCTATTAATACCTTTAATGTTTTGTTCTGTTACATTATTTATAATTTTGAAGAATGCTTTCTTGATGTAATTTCATTTTAATGTCCATAACTAATTAAATTTGTCATGAATTTGCCTTAGAATATGACTTCTGTTATACAACGCTAATATTACCGCGTTCTCTTTATCATAATTTTCTAAAGAGTTAATTAATTCATTTTTATTTTAATTTTTGTATTTAGAATATTTTATTTAATTTAGTGTATATATATTAAGACTTTTTCAAGTGATTTTTAATTTTATTTTAATTTAGTATACTAATATAAACTTTAAATTTTGAATTTTAAAAATATAAGAACATTTTCTTTTCCAGTGACTTTTTTATAAATACATACATATTTACATCTAAAGACAAGTGATAGTAGCTAGCTCATTCAATAACATTAACAAAGTTATTCAAATTATTTACTTAGAATTAAATTTTCACGTAATTGGTCTGAGAAAACCTGTTATTTTAAAATTGCTCTATAATTTTAAAATACATTTTCTTCTAACTTTTAATATCTTCACATCATATGTATACAATCTGTAAGAGTCGACTATTGCACTATATAGTCAATTGAGGCTCTGTCTCTATTAATATTAATGATGATTTCATCAGCTTCCTTTCATCTTACTTTCTACTCTGAATTTATTCACTTTATATCAATTAATACTTCCCTTGGTTGCTTTTACCTGTTTGTGTTTCCTTATATATAGTTACATATTTTTATTTTTTTTTTGGCATTTTTTTGCATCACCTTTCTTTCCAAACTGGGTTCCAAGGAACCAGATGCATTTGTTACTTTAGGTTCTTAATAAGGAATAGGAGAAGAATTTCATGCAGACTCAAGCTGTAGAAAAGTATTTATCAAAGACTAAATTCTAGATACCTCACTTAGGTACATGACAATATCCCATTTTACCCTCTGAAACAGAATGTTATGGTATGTTTATCCTAAAAACGTTTACCTCCACATGCTGTCATTGAGAAAATCTGGTTAGTTCTGCTCGACACAGTTCTAGGTGGCAACGATGGAATACTGAACTCTTCCCTCTTCTCCTTTTTCAGCATAGTGTCTCTGTCTGACAAAAAACCAGGATCAGCCCTCCCCAAACAGGCCAAAAGGGAAATGACATTATTTTAGCCAGTCAGTTTCTGATGAGCAGAATTGTTTCTTTGATGTGGCTTTTCTTTCTTAAAAATGAAAATTGAAATCTGAGACTTAAATTACATGGGTCTAAACTACCTGAGAAGTAGAAAAAGATCTCCTGAGTCAAATGGGAGCAAAAGAGAGGGAAGATTAAGGGAGGGAAGTGTTGAAAAATATATAGCTCGATAAAAACAATAAAAAAAAGAAAAAAATCTATGGAAAAAAAAGGAGTTGTAAGATCTACTTCACAGTGTTGTTAGAGATATAAGTGTGAAAACTCTACCAAATTTGCTGCAACTGCCAGTCCCTCATCTTTCATAGGAAGACATCATCAATAATATTTAACTAAATTGTTAACCCTTTTTCATCATATATCCTAATAGCATTCTCATTTAAATTGCCAAAATATTTTCTCCTCAATGTTTTCCTTAATTTTTCTTTTCAAATTATTTTACAAATAATTATTACCTAGTTGAGAGAAAAATATCAAGGATCTAGATAATCAAAAGAAGATTGAAAAGATGCATCTAATTCAGCCACCTATTCTTTGCCTCACACTCAACATAACCAAAGCTGCATTGCCATTGTGAAGGTGATCCTTGACTGGCTTCTGGGTGTAACCACTGTCTAGACCTAACTATTGCCTACACTCAATGACTAATGTAAATGGACCCACACTCTTCTGCCTTTACAATTCTGTATCTTAACTGCTTTGAGCCAGAACTTTCCATTTTGTCAAAAAAACAAATCCTAATGGTACCTATTTCACAGAGAGAGTTGAGTTCAGGGCAATTCGTGATATACTGACAGTGTTCTGGGAGAAGCTCAATAAATGGTGAGGCTGCTTTTAAAAATAATAATTGTTTTATAAAGCTTTAGTGAGACTTCAGTGAAGTAATATATATATATGAGAAGCTTCACACCAATTTGGAACTCTGTAACTTTTAATTTCTGCTTTCTTTGCTCAGTGTTGGAAAAAGGCTATTTAATGGGTTGAGGAGAACACTCATGTTAATGTATTTTATGGAGTATAATGGGCTGTTATTTCTTTTATCCATGCTAATAATAGTGCCTTGCACAAAGACGCACTCAGAAGCAGCAGAGTTTATGGACTAAATAGTAGCCAACACAACCTGCTTTCCTCCCACCAGTGATAGGTGCCTGACACTCCTAAGTTGCTTCTTTGGAATTTTATTCCTCTTAAAAGATCATTACTGTTTCCAGAAAGAAGGTCTCACACATAAGAGAGTCTGCATCTTGATGATGAGAATGGGTAGAGAATTTTAGGATTCCTGTTTATATAAATACATGCTTTAGGGAAATGGATGAGGTGAGAAATGTGGAATTCCTGTTTAATAGAGACAGTGTTTTAGAGGAAGATAACATATTTTAGAGATAGATGGTGGTTGTGGCTACACAAGGTGAATGTACTGGAGCCACATTAACTAAACATCTAAAAAACTTTCCTGGTGTGGATTTCATCACAAAACAAAGAGTATGTAAACAGCTCAAGCATTTAGAGATTTATGTGAGGGAGGCAGAAGAAAGGGGTACTGTGGCTGTTGAAATCCAGGGAGTAATGTGAAGATGTACCCTCAATGGAAGGAAATATATTGACAAAGCACATGTAATCAGTCTCATCAATGTTCCCATAGCTGGACGCCTTGCTGAAATTTAAAGACCCTTTACCATTTATATGCGTGTAAGTTGCGCATATGGAAAGCACACAGTTTCTCACAGGTTTCTTTGCTTGCACACAAGCCTTGGAATCTGGTGACTTTCAAGTGGAAGTGGGAAGAGAGAAGGGAGAAACAGGAAAAACATTTTGTTTTAAAACAAACAAGAACTTCTTCCATCCCAGACAACAACAGAAAAAAGAAAAAAAAAAAGGTATCCTGATTGGAGCTTTATTATTTTTTTTTTGATATGCCCTCACATGCCATCATGAGTATTCCAGGAAGGAGGTGAAGGAGTTGCTCAAAGTCTAGGTAAAGAACTCAAATAATCATAGAACTAACACACAGTCATCAAGAAAGAGACAGAAACCATTATGGTTTCTAATGTAATGTTCTGCTCTTTCCTAAGCTGTGAATGAGAGTTATTTATTCTCTGTTTATATGTCGATATACAGATGAAAACAGATGTTTCTCTAGGCATGCTCACATGTATGACAACACTCCCAGAGCCCAGAAGTGTATTTCTCATTCAGTCAGCCTAAGCAACATCGGCAGAAGGAGATTTCACTTTCTCTGGACTGCAGCCACCTCTTCAGTTTCTCCCTATTACTCTCATCGTCACAGCCAGGATTTGTCTTCACTGCCTGTGACAAGAGAGGAAATAAAATGCTGAAGAGTGCCTTCCTTGTGGTCTGGCATCTCAACACCATCAGATGCTAGGTCAGAGACCCCCTGCATAATCATATCCATGATATCTTATCAAGGATACAGAGTAAGCAGTGGGTACAACTGAAACCTCACCTTTAGTCATCACCATTTCTAACATACACCACAGTATAATCAGGAAAACTCAGAAAGTACTTGAAAGCGGTATTGTAAGAAATCAGAATTTGGAAGTTTGTCACATTCTGTTTGCATGGTCCCAGTCCTGATACCTGAAGGAGGAAATAATTTTCGACATATTAAAGTCTAATATAGTTGACTAATATATGAGCAGGTACCCTGCTTCTTCCTTCCATAGCCCATGTTTTCCTGATCTTTCCCTTGTCCCTGAAGAAAAGTCATCACTGAATTGAAATAGAAGGATAATAGTCAAGCTCTCAATTTAAAAATAGAGATATAGAATACCTTCGTTTTCCTTTGTTGTTGTTTCTTTGTATTCTTCTCCTTCTGTTTTGCTTTTGTGTTTGAGACAAGGTCTCACCATAGAAGTTCTGGGTGGTTTAGAACTCGCTATGTAGAACAGACTAGCCTCATGTTCACAGGGAAACTAGGATAAAATCTTGGGGGAAAGGTACCAATTTATGAAATAAAATATAAAGAGAATTTTTTTAAATCAGAAAACATGTAAGATATACTGGGGCCCATTAGTGGTCCCATTATCCAAGAATATAGGCAAGAAGATATTGAGTTAAGGCCAGCCTGCCTTACACAAAAATTTCCTTGTCTCAAGAAAAGAAAAAGAACTATTAAATTTGAATTTACTAATATATTTGAATTACAACCCAGGAACAAATCATTAGTCACCTCAATAGTTTTCATTAATAAAGCTATAGAATCCCCAATCATAAGCGTGTAATAGAGAGAGAACAATGGGCCCATATTTTACATCAGTATGTTTCCCAATGAACTACGTCATGAGAATTCTACTCCAGTGAGAGAATACTGCAGTTATTCATTTCATTGCCAAATCAGACCACATTAAGAATCTAGAGAGTACATATCAAATATAAATCTACTGTTAATGCTCACTGGATACGGATGATGGCTCTTTCCTGCAGGGCGAGAGAGGTCCAGAGTGCCTACTTTCCAATAAAATTGTGTGCTTGATGAGCAGTCTTCCCTATTCCTTCTAAAATGTTTAATTTTACATTAAAATGGAAGTTAGATTTTATGCTTCTGCAAGGAATAAAGCCTGAATTCACAAACAGAGGCCCATGACATGAGATACACTCAAAATATTTTACAAATAGAATATGCTAGCGTTAGCAGAAAAGTCTGCTTTGGGGAAAGTTCTATTATGAATAAAGTTGTTGTTTGTCACTTTTATTTTACCAAGAGGCAAATTAGTCACTGCATAGCCTGTTCTATTTTTTTTCCTTGAAATCAGGTCACTTAATCCCTTCTGGGATGTATTCAAAATGAGAGCCTGTATTTTCCTCTCAGTTTAATCTGGAGTGATTTCAAGTTGCAGGTCTTCATATAATAGGCATATGGAAATGGGGTCTAAAATATCTGACATTTTAATGACATAACTTCATTCACAGTGGCATTACTTGTGAATACCATTTAAATGAAAATGTAGGCGAGCCAAATCCCCACATGACCTCAGCAGCAATGAAACTGTATTTTGCAATGTACATTCTACTTCCTATACCCTTCACAGAGTCCGTAACCTCCAACTGCCAGCGTTTGTCAACAAACACCTGGTTTTGAATGCAACATATTATCTGTTCCTTGGGCATAGAAGTTTCTGTTCATTTTTCTTGAACAATAATTCGTGTGTAATATAGCTTAGTTTAGAACTACAGCTAGCAAATGCAGGCAGCTCCAAGGTAAGATGGGAAGTCAGTTCTTCACTCACCATCCAGCCATCTCTCTTTGTGCTTCTAGATACAGTGTCACCTTTTGAGGGTAAAATGTGAGGGTACTTCAGCTCCCTCACAAGCCAGGGAAACACTGCATAATTAATTATTGATAACTTCTCTAAAAGAAACTTATACAGTATATTTTGTCTTGCTAAAATCAAAACATAGACTTCAATGCTTATTAGAACCCTGGTTTCAAAGGAAAAAGATTAAGATAAATCCAGCCTAGAGACAAGGCAAACCTACAGAAATAAATAAATACAGGCATATTTTCAACAATAATTCTCAAAGGCTGTACAGTTTCCAGTCCGTCAAGGAAGATACTGTGGCGCGCTTCCTGACCAGCAGGAATGAACGCCACTAAAAACGAGAATTCCTTCTCTGTCACATCTTTATTCAGAGCATTCGGTTGAGGAAAATTGGGGGAAGGGAAGAGAGAGTGCAGGGACAAGAGAAAGCTTAGAGAGAGGAAGTAGAGCCCAGAGGCAGCTGCTTTTAAACAGTGGAGAGGCTTGAATGCTGATTGGTTGATGCCATTCTGCTAGTCTGAGCATGTGCAGGCAAGGGTGCACAGCCCCACGTGGCTAAGCCAGGTATGGACTTGTATACCTCCAAACTGCAGGACCACCTGTGCCTCCAGGTGGCTCCCTACAAGATACCTTTTAGGAAATAAGTGATTAATAAAATATAAAATAAAAATTAAGTCAAGACCTGAAAAATATAAGGCTTATTTTCATATTTAAGTACTTGGGTCACATTTCAATGAACATGAATCAGTGAAAAGGCGTAATAGAGAAAATAACTACAACATTTTCTCAGTGATTTTTTTAAACCCCTGTTTTTCTCTCACCACTGACTGGCCAGTCCATGGACCACACATTAAGAAGCAAAGTGCTGAGATGCAAGAAATATAATATTCTTGGCTTGTGTTTTTCCTTATGGGCTAGCTGTTGGGTCTGTGTTTCAGAATTCGGAAGCAGGGAGCCCACAGCTGCACTTTGTAAAGTAATCTTTTTTCCCACGTGTGCCTTTGCATTTCTGAGTTGGCTGCAATGGGGATCATAGGGACTAGAAGGTACTACAGTTCAGAAAAAAAGGCATAAACTATAGTTCCTACCGTTAAAAAAAAATGTTATCTATTGGAAAAGGAAAACCCGAGGAGTCTCTTATTAACGTGTCTTCCCACCACAGACCTAGGTGAGGGTAATGCCATGGACTTCTTTCAAGGAGTAATTTTTAGTATACACTGAACACTAATAAAAGGCTGGAAAATACTTCAAATATACAGATTCTGCTGTTTTCTGATAAGTGAAAAATGTTGTGTTTATTCATTTAAAAATGCTGCTAATGGCAATTCTGCTGTAGAACATATATCCAAAGGATGCTCAGTCACTCCACAAGGACATGTGCTCAGCTATGTTGATAGTGGCACTACTTGTAGTAACCAGAACCTGGAAGCAAACTAGATGCCCATCAACTGAAGAATGGATAAAGAAAATGTGGTACATTTACACAATGGAGTACTACATAGCAGAAAAAAATAATTACATCATCGAATTTACAGACAAATGGATGAATCTAAAAACATAAATATTGAGTGAGGTAACCCAGACCCAGAAAGACAAATACAACATGTACTCACTCCTAAGTGGCTTCTAGATATAAAGCAAAGAAAAACCAATGTGCAAATCAGAACCCCAGACAACCTAGATAATAAAGAGGACTCTAAGACAGACATAGATGGATCTATATAGGAAGGAGAAAAAGACAAGATTGCCTGAGTAAATTGGGTTTATAAGGGGGGCAGTCACAGGAGAGGGTAGAAGGAGAAAAGTGTGAAGAGAGAGGAGCAGAGAAAAATGTATAGTTAAATAAAAACAATAAAAAAATTTTAAAAAATAAAATGTTGCTTATGGGTCTGGAGAGATGTTAAGAGTTCTTGCTAACCTTGCAGAAAACAAGAGTTTAGTTTTGAGTACCTGCAGGTGGATCACAACCACCTGGGACTCCAATTCCAGGGGCTCTTTGGACCTTTACTGATACATATTTGAACACCCCAGGAACACAAGGGTACATATTAAATAAAGTTTAAAAACCTGCTACCTCTTCTGCATCAACTATTTGCCATATTCATTCAATCTCTCAGGAAAGTCTAGAGATAAAGTTACCACTAAAGGGTGTCACTCAGAGTAGATGAAACCCCAGTCACAACTTTCAGAGAAGCAGTTTCATCGGGAAGCTCTCAACATAAAAGGAATTTGAGTTCCTGGCCAATGAGGAAACACTGCTTCTTTTTTTTTTTCCTACAGAAATTATTCTCATTGAAGATATCAAATACTCCAAGCACCTACTGTCACAACAAAGTCTCCTTTTGAACTTGATTCTGTAGTTCCAGTGTTTGTGGAGGAAAATATGTGTAGCTCGATTATGGAAGATGTGGGTCACTAGTTGGATCTCACATGTTAGATCAGGGGAAGCAGAAATGTCAACATAAAAGTTGAATATCTATTGACAGTCTGTTTCTAAAGGATAATGCTAAAAATAACTCTGAAATATGACTGAAGAGGAAATGTATTGTCATTGATTACTGACACCGTGGGCACATAGTAGAGAATTAATGGCATAAACCTAATTATTCTTAGTCAAAGGTATGTTTTCTGGATTTCCCCAAGAAATCGGGGGAATTTTAAAGAATGAATCTCTGTAGACCATGTAACTCTGAGCACCTCATCTGCATAGTGAAAAGTAATTAAGCCTGAGTACATAAAAGTGAAGTTTACCATGGAAAGCTGCCCACCGAATGTATAAGGAGCAAGACCGCAGAGCATGGACTACGGGAGAACATCATTTAGCAAATGCTGCAAAAAGTCATAGAACATTAGAGCTGGAAATTAACTTGAAAATATTGTAGTCCGAGTTGCTTGGTGGCAGCGGTAGAAGAGGAAGATGGCGGCCGCCTTAGCTCTTCACAGTGGAGGCTCTGTACCAGCTTTTGGGACAGAGGCTATCACCCTACACTAGGAAAACTGGGAAGTCTCCACAGGGACCATGATCATAGCTGTGCAGTTTGATGGTGGTATGGTCTTAGGCGCTGACTCTAGTACAACCACTGGGTCCTAAATCGCCAACTGAGTGACTGACAAGCTAACCCCTATCCATGACCTTCTGCAGCCTCTCAGGCTCAGCAGCTGATACCCGATGCCATCACTTACCAGCTTGGCTTCCACAGTATCTAGATGAATGAGCCTCCACTAGTACACACAACCGCCAGTCTCTTTAAGGAGATGCGTTACCGATGCAGAGAAGACCTGATGGTGGGGATCATCATTGCAGGCTGGGACCCTCAAGAAGGAGGGCAGGTGTGCTCAGTTCCCATGGTGGGTATGATGGTAAGGCAGTCCTTTGCCATTGGAGGCTCTGCGAGCTCATATATCTGTGGCTACGTTGATGCTACCTACCGGGAAGGCATGACCAAGGACGAATATCTGCAGTTCACTGCCAATGCTCTCGCTCTGGCTATGGAACCGGATGGCTCTAGCGGAGGGGTGATCCGCTTCACAGCCATTCAAGAATCTGGGGTAGAGTGACAGGTACTTTTGGGAGACCGGATACCCAAAATTCACCATCGCTACTTTACCACCACCCTGAATCCTAGTATGCTAGGGTATAAGAGATATTCATACTGATGCAAAAATTAATAAACAGTTTTGCAAAGAGAAAAAAAACGAAAATATTATAGTCCAATTTCTTCATTTTAAGCCTATAGGAAAATAGACCCATGGGAGTCAAATCTGTTACACCAAAGTATCTGTTAACAACATAAAAAAAATGATGTAGGACCATGGACTTCTTTCTCTGTTTTCTAATCTCCATTCCTGACTTCAATATAATTTAGCAAATCATTGCACAACAGCACGGAGGTTGAAAATCACAAATAGGACAGTTTGTTACACTGAATTGCTGGAGACAAAGAGACTCACTGTCAGAAGAAATCAATTGAACTTTAATAATAAAACATTAGTCTTGTGATCAAATATGAAAATTAAAATAAAGTTCAACTAGTAAAGGTGTTAGTGTTTCTCTAGGTACATGAAATAGTTGTTAGGTTGCCAGGGTAAAGATCCCTAAAATCCCCACAACTTCATACATCAAAAATGTCTTGCTTATACAGAGCATATTTTTGCACCCAGACAAGTAACAAGGCTATTGTCCTATTGACATGAACATCCCTTCTCTTTATTCTGACAGTTTAATGTATTTGCTAATAATAATAATAATTTTGGCTAAAGCAAGTTGCACAGTCATGCCCACTACAAGGCAGAAACAGACCCCACCCTTCCACATAAGCTGAAGAGGAGATGGGAGGGAGTTGTCACAGTGTTGTCACCAACAGCAGGCAAAGTACAACATAGAAAATAAGGAGAAATGAGCCCCAGATGATTTCTACCCGCTATGAAAATTCATTCTGTGACTTTTTAGACCCCAAGACTTGTGTGACTTTATGCAATCCCTGAAGGGCCTCTAACCCACAAGAATGTAAATAGAGCTGTTTTTCTTTATCTCCATATGGTGTGTAGCTCACAGGGAAACACAAAAAGTAAAAGTATATCTGAAATGAAGACAAGGATATATTTTATGACAACATTATGCCAAACAAATAAACATAAACTTAAAAGACTTCCACTTAGCAAATAAAATTCTAATTTACCTATGTAGTAGAAACAGAAATTTGCTGATTTCAGAAAACCATCTCCAGAAGTCAGGGAGTAAGACACTTAGTAAGACTTATGAGCACGTATATGTCTTTCTGTGTTCATTAAAAATATTCATGTTTGCAACTTATTTTCCTTTTTAGACACTCTTAAAAATCTTGTAGGTGACTCATGTCTATTTCAATTTTATTATGTTGAATCTCTAAATAGGACCTATCTAGAATCTCTCAATTTAGAAAGAAACAAGAAGGGCGTGAAGCCCACTTGACTTTTCAAGTTCTAAATGTCAGTTGTAAGAAGAGAACAAATGACTGAAATTGAAAAACCCTATTCGCTCAACTTTTGCTTGTTGACATGGTGCCTAACAGGCCACGCTTTGCATATTCTAGAAAGATAATGGTGATATATATTTAATTGCTGGTCTCAGAAATCTCAAAATAAAAAGGCAATGGACAGCAGACTTGTTTGAACATTCAGACTGTAGGAGGCTATCATTGTGAGACTCACATTTAAAGTCCCTCTTCTGAGGATCAAGGGAGGAGGACCTGCTCTGGCCTATGATAGTTGGTCACTTCATTGGATTCTGTCATGGCATTCAGGCAGCCCTACTGTAAACCCCTTTGTTTCTCTGAGGCAGAATTTTCAAGTTACAGAAGAGTGATGGGACTAACTTGGTAGTAACACCAACTTATTTTCCGAAGTGACTTTGCCAGTTTCCAGTCCCCTCAATGGTGTGTGAGAGGCCCCTTGTTCTAAAGGAAAAACAAGGGCAAGTAATCAAGTGGGGCACATGCCAACCCTGCTGGGGGAAAGCTCACGGGAGAAAACTGCTAGCAGAGATGAGATGGTGGTGGATTCATTCTGACTGAGCTCAGGGAAAGCTTACGGAGTACTCTGGCACAGTTAGAGGTTGTTCTGAAGAAGGAGCCCCACACCTTGGTCTGAAGACTTTAAAGAACCGCTACTAGGGAAAACTTAATTCTCTCACTCCTCCCTATATATGATCAAAGGCTTTTTCTAGATAACACAAACGTGACAAGGCAGAATCTTGGCACCAGGCCTCTCCTGCTCGCTTGACATTCACAGCAAGGGCTGTAATAGCTGGCCCTGTCCTGACCTGAATTGGAGACCACTGCCCAAACTCATGTATGCCCGTTATTTAAGAAAACATAGCCTAGTTCCATGAATCTTTGTAGGAGGACTACTTCTATTCTAGAAAACCAGTTTACATGGCACTATCTTAGGGGAATTTGGCCCTTACCTCTCACACCATAGTAACTTTCTTTTGGCTACAATTTTATTAATTTCTAATTAATGCACAAAGGAAACAAGAGAGTGTTGAACTAGAACTGTTGTTGTCTTTGTATTTCTTATGAAATAAACTACAGACTTAGTAAATACACAAAGTCTAAGAGCATTTCTAAGCAGGCAGCTTGATTTTAGCCAGTCTCATGCAGCCATATGATCAGACCATTAAAAATGAGCCCAGTTTCTCATTACACCGTGTCCAAGTAAGACAGATGCAGACCTGCAGTGTCTCAGACGCCTTTTCTGTCTTGTTTCCCTGGTGAGCCCTCAGAGTTCTGCCACACCAACTGATGTGTGGAGTGCTCCCACCCTCCAGTGGTTCTGAGTGCTACCCCATTTATGAGCTTCTTTGCTCAAATACACTCTACAACATTTTCTTAATTTTATCGATTAATTTATTTTTAAAGCAGTTGTTCCAGTTTCTTTTCTCTTGCTTTGATAAAATGCTCTGATCTGACCAAAAGCAACTTGATGGAGGAACAAGTTTATTTCATTTTATAGGGTCCAGCTCATGTTACACCACTGAGGGAAGTCAAGACAGAGGCTCCAGCAGGAACTCAGGTATGAACTATGGAGCAATATTACTTACTGACTCAGACGCTGGTTTTGTAACTAGCTTTCTTGTGGAGCCCAGCCCCATCTGTTCAGGAATGGTGCCTCCAACCATGGCCCGAATCCTCCAACATCAATAATCAATCAATACAATCTCTCATAGACATGCATAGACATGACCACAAGTCAACCAGATAGAGGGAATTTTTCGGCTGAGGCTCTCTCTCCCTAGATATTTCTAGTATGTATCAAGTAGACAATAATAACTCACCAGCCCAGCATTTGTGTTGAAATTATAATGTGATATGCATGTATATAAATCATTGAGCATTAAGGTTGGCTTTTTGAGCTAACATATCATGAATTTTCATAAACTTTCCAAGTATTACAGGAACAATATTTTAAATATTATAATATATACCAAACTCATTACTGGTTTTGTTAAAGATTCTTATAGACTAACTTATGCAGCCAGTGGAGAGATGGTTGAAATCTCTCTACAAGATAATATTTTTATTTTCCTTCTACAGTTTTACCAATTTTTGTTTTTTAGGCTCAATTTTCAAAGCATATATATTAACAAAATATTTCCCAATAATTAAAACATTTTTTCAATATATGATTCAACCTCTTTATCTTCTACAATGTTTTTTATTTAAAATAATTTTGTCCAATATTGTTATTACTGTTAATGTTCTTTTAGTTCATTTTGGTGTGTACTCTACACTTTCATATTTGATTTTTTGTGTATGTGAGCTCTAATTCAGGTGAGTGTTTTTTAAAAAATAAATCTCTCACTGCCTATGAATAGAGATCTATTTTTATTTTTATCGGCCTGATTTGTATTTATTTGTTTCTATTCATTTATTTGTTTATTTTACTGTTCATGGTTTCTTAACCCCACTGTAATTAGGTTTTATTCCCATTCTTTACTAGCTTAAAGAATTTGCCTTAGGTTTCAATGCTATGCCTTCTGAAAATCATAACCTGAATTCCTAGTTTAAAAAAAAATCTAAAGTTTTTGTGGTGTCCTAGACCCCTCTGGCTCCTGCAGTCCTCCCTCCCCATCTTTCCCAGCTCCTCCAAATGTCTGGTTGTGGGTCTCTGCATCTGCTCCCACCAGTTTCTAGATGAAACTTCTTTTCTAATGGTTGGGCTATAGGCACTGATCTAGGAGGATAGCATACTATCATTAGGAATCATTTAATTTACTTTTGGGAGGGTTCACGCTATATTACTGTCCACAGAATCAACTAAGCAGTGTTCATAGGGGCTCACAGTCAATCACGGAGCATGCATGGGGCTGTGCTAGGTCTTCTGCAAATATGTTATGGTTACGTAGCTTGATGCTCTTGTGAGAGTCCTCACAGTAAGACTGGTGGTATCTCTGACTCTTTGGCCTGTTCTTGGGACTCTTTTCCTTCTACTGGGTTGCCTTGATCAGCATTGATATGAGGGTTTATGCCTAGTCTTATTATATCTTGTTATGCTATCTTTTGTGTTGCTGTCCCTGGGAGTCCTGCTCTTTTCTGAAGGGAAACAGAGGAGGGATCTGGGCAAGGAAAGGGAGAAATGGACGGAGGGGAAAATGCAGTCAGGATGGATTGTATGAGAGTAGAATATATTGTGAATTAAGAAGAAAAATTTAAAATTACCAGTGGATCACATCTTCAGTTTCTAAGGTTAATCACTATCTTAACTATTCTATTTCAGATATTGATCTGTAAAACAATCAGCTCCAATTACCCCTCTTTCAAATTAAATAATTAAATTGTCAGAATCAAATCTACCTTGATTTCTTTCTCTTCTTTTCTTTGTTTTTCGAGACAGAGTTTCTCTGGATATCCTGGATATCCAGGAAGTAGCTCTGTAGACCAGGGTGACATTGAACTTACAGAGATTTCCCCCCCTCCCTCTGTCTCTCCAGTGCTAGTATTAAAGTCATATGCCACCATCGTCCTCCTCATTTTGGTTTTTTAACCTCACAAATGTGATGTTCTGGCTTTTATACCTAGTCAGTTCTTATTTATGTTCACCATTGCATCCAGTATTTAATGTTTTGTTTCATTTACAGTTCAGGCACACCATCTGGTATAATTTTCTTTCTTTCTGAATATATTCTTTGTTATGTCCTCAGTGAGGGTCTGTTGCTTGTAAACTCTCTCAGAATTGCTCTGAAAATGTCTTTATTTCAGCACTGTTCTCCCTCAAGGCACGTCTTCATCGAGTGTCAGGGATTTCCTCCCGACACGTTAGGATAGTGCTCTGGCTGATGCTGTACAAAGCCAGCTGTCAGTCCAATAGCATTTCTTTATGGGTTACCTTTGCCTTCTTTCCTACAGCTGGCTTTCGTGTCTTATGTCTTTATAAAATGATTTTATTCACTGATTTAAAATTTTTATAGATATTATGTTGCAATATTTTGAGCATATAACCCATCCCATTCCCTACTACCCTCTCTTATTTCATCTCTCTCATTTGTGTTAGTACTCTTTGTCCACATACACAATATCACTTATACTTTTATTTGATGTGTTCATATGCTGTTTTATGTGACTATATTAAACTAGGAACAACAAATGAAATAAAACATATTGTATATGTCTGAGGTTGGCTAGACTTGCTTTTATCTCCATTAACATACATTTTCCTAAATAACATAACTTCATTCTCCTTTACGGTTGAAAAAAAAATCCCACTGTGTTTCTGCCACATTTTCCCTACACAAACTGATGCTGTTGGATGTTTCAGTTGGTTCCATAGCTTAGCTTTTGTGAATAATGTCACAATAAACTTAATGTGCAAGTATCTGTGCTATTTTGACTTAGAGGCCTTCACTGAAGAGTGGTATAAGTGGGTCATATGGTAGATCTACTTCCACTAGCCCTTTGAGAAATTTCCATAGAGGTTAGACTGGTTTACACTATCCACAGCAATGCATAAGTGTTCCCTTTATCGAACATCCTCACCAGCATTTGCACTTGATTGTTTTCTTAATGTCTGGACATGCAGACTATAAGGAGATGGAATTTTGTTTGCATTTTCCTGATCTCTAGAGTGATGTGGGATTCCCCTCTGTATGCTGTAAATACTATTGGTTAATATAGAAACTGATTTGGCCTGTGATAGGGCAAAAGAATAAAGGTAATCAGGGAAAACTAAACTGAATGCTGGGAGAAAAAAGACAGTCAAGGAGAAGCCATGTAACCCCATTGGAGACAGAAGTTGGAACTTTAGCCAGTAAGCTACAGGCATGTTGCAATAACATAGATTAATAGAAATAACTAAATTATTAATAGAAATAGTTAAATTAAAATATGTGTTAGCCAATAAGAAGTTAGAGCTAGTGGCCCAAGCAGTGATTTAAATAATATAGTTTCTGTGTGACTATTTTGGGTCTAACCTGCCGGGCAGCAGGGAAACCAAATAACGGCCTCCTTACAACACTAGAGAGATTGAATTTTTGTTTTGTTTTGTTTTGTTTTTATTTTTTTGAGACAGGGTTTCTCTATGTAACAGTCTTGGCTGTCCTGAAACTCACTCTGTAGACCAAGCTGGCCTTGAACTCACAGAGATCTGCCTGTCTCTGCCTCCCAAGTGCTGAAACTAAAGGCATGAATGAACTGCTCAGCAAGTTTGAATTATTATATGGTCATTAGCAATTTGCATTTAATGTCTTGAGACTTGATTGCCCACATCAGTATTTCATATATTAATTTTTTTCAGTTGTGTTTGTAGTCTAGACTTTAATCCTCTAGCAGATGTATAATTAATAAAATTTTTCTCTGTTCTGTATGCAATCCCAATTAGCTATTTCCTACTTTTCCCGTACAGTAAAAGCTGTATAGTTTCATGAGATCCTGTTTATCATTTGAAGCTATTATTTCTTCAGCAATTTGGGTCCCTTTCAGAAAGTCCTTGCCTATGTCTGTATCTTGAATTGGACTCTACTTATTCTACCAGTAGTTAGTGTTAGAGTACCAGGTCTTACTTTATAGTCTTTTCTACCCTTGAAGTTTATTTTTATATATACACATCCAGTCTTTATATCATCATATGCTAACAGAGTTATATTTTCTCCAATGTGGATTTTTTGACAACTTTGTAAAAAGAAGCAGGCAGCTATAACTTTGTGTATTTATATTTGTATATTTTATTCTGTCCCATGTATATACACGTGACAATACCATCCGGTTTGTCAGCTATCAGTTGTCAACAGTTCTTTAACTCGGAGTAGGACTTCATGTCCACCTCTCCTTTCCATGCTGCATACCCTGTATTTTAAAGATTTACATAAAATATAATATGTTTCAATAATTTTCCATGCATCGTGTGTTGAAAAAATACCTAATATGTGTTGAGGTAACAAAAACATACTATTCATACAAAATTTAGTTATTCTTACTTTTTATGTTGTGAGGATACATTTAGAATTATATGTTACTGAAGGCATTGGTTTTATAACAAAGTTTTATTTTATATTTCTTGGATGTTTTATTAGCTAGAAAAATTATACTATTCATATTTCCTTTTTAACCTTCCCACACTTTTCCATTTAACCAACACATATAGTACATGTATTCAGATTTATTATTTAGAAACTGTGACACTGTTAGTTATTGTGGCTCTGTTTCTGTTGCTTATGCATAGGAGTCATCCTATGCTGACTCCTCCCATGATAGGAGATGGAATACAGCAGGTAACCTCCATGTCTCCTCCCTCCCATGACAGGAGACAGAATGTAGCAGGTAACCTCCGTGTCTCCTCTCTGTGTGGCCTATTTTCCTAGAGCTTCCTCTGCTTTCTCACGTGTTGGAGCGCCAAGCATTTTCTCCTGTTCCCCTTCAAAACCTTTGCTTGAGCAAATGTGCACATCTCCAGGCAAGCTTTGTTTCCATCGCTTTAAAATGCCCTATATTTAAGCTTTTCCCCTGTTCTGTTCTTAGTTCTCATTTTCCCATGAGCACAGAAATATGTGAGAGCTTAGAAAAGAGAAGGAAAGAGGGGGGATAGGTGTGTGTGTGTGTGAGAGAGAGAAAGAGAGAGAGAGAGAGAGCTGAGGTAGGTAGTAGGGGGATAAGACTAATTTTGACACTTAAATTATCATAAGGGATAAAGATGAAAATTCTATGGCATTTAAACCCTTCTTATTAGACAGAATTTAATGATATGTGAAAACATCCAACACATTACTAAAAAGAAGGCAATTGCACACACCTGTAAAGCAGGATCTTAATTTTGCAATAATCACAAATTTTTGTTTTGACCTAAAAACACAAGAAAGAAATTAATTGCAGCTTGTTTCCCTGAAGAATGAAGCCGTACCTTCTTTCCTTTCTTTTGGTTTCCTGTCTGTGTTTTCTGTGAGTTAATCACTTTCCGTTTACAAAATGCACAAAAGTTATGTTAAAAATTGAGAGGGGAAAGCAGGAGACTGGAAACCCTTTTCATCCCCCCATCTGCACTCTGTCAAGGCTGAGACTGTTAGTGTCACAGGGAAAACTGTGGGAAGGGGAGAAGCTCCCCTAATGCTCACCAAGGAGAGTCTGCAGCCAAGTGGGCACAGCACTGCCCTGCCTCCCATACATGCTGGCTGCCATCCAGTGGAGAAGGTGAATTCATTCAGGACAAAGCCCTTGTCTCTCCTCCCATGGCTTGCTTGTGTGTGTGTGTGTGTGTGTGGTGCAAGGTTAAGCTGCCTTCTCCTGAGCATTGAAATGTAGGTAAGGACCGGATATAACAACACTCTTCATATCCTCGAAGACTTACAGTTCTTCAGCTCCTCACGATGATTGACAATGCAACTTCACAAGCCATGACATGCAGAGGAGGAGGGACATGCTATTGTGCATTTTACCAATTCACATTGTTTGTACATATGTTATTAGAAAGAACTACATGATTTTTAAACCTGGCATAGTTCACCTACAGCTCTGGTTTTGCCTGAGATGACTAAAATAATCATTAGATAGAGGAGAGGTTGAGAAAAAGATTGCAGGTGGCGAGGAGGAGAAAAAAGAGAAAAGAGAAAGGAATGGAGAGCAGAGGAGAGGCTGTATATAAGAAGACATTGAGAATTCACCCTTTGCGTTTGCAAGTATGAGTACCGCCTTAAGGTATTGCCATTTAACACTAGAAGCTGTCCTTCCTAGGAACTTGATGGTAATTCAGACTCCCAGGCTCCATCCCAGACCAATATTATTAAGTTCATTAAAGAGTTATATGGTGAGTCTTTCGAACACTAGCATGTAGAATCTATTTGAAAGCATTTAAAAATAATAGCAAACAATCAAAGTTCAAGTAAAAGAGATGAAGAAGCAATTTTATTCCTCTGAATAGCAATCCGTTGCGTGACAGAGAGACATTTACTCTGAACCCCTTACCTAGCAGCAGCAATTAAATGTGGGAACTCTTGAGAACATCCATAAACAGGGGTCACGACTGGATGTACACAGCTGAATCCATCCCCGCCATCCTTCCACAGCTAAACTCCAGGAGAGAAGGTTTTGTTCCCTTTCTGCTTTCATCCTCTTTGAAGAGATGTAGCTTTGAACTGGCAGTGTCGCTGCCGGGACTGTTTGGTTCCTGCCACCAATCGTGACATCCTCTTTGTAACTCTCTGTCCAAAAGTGGGACATAACCTTCAGACATGCAAGCAAACCAGAAGGTCTCCACTGAACAGGATTTTCCCAACTCAATCACTTAAGAATGCATTGTTATGTTCTATGATCTTGTAATAATCCTTTAAATAATGATTGCTTGAACACAAAAACATTTTTTTCACCAAGGATAAGTTAGATTCCAAGAAAAACAAACAAACAAACAACAAGCATTCAGAAACATAACCTACCCCTTTAGTATCTTCTTTCTTGGAGTCATCCACTACTAATGACAGACTCATCCATGAATCCAACTTTTGAGGAATATTGATTAATCGCTGACAATGTCATAGGAAGATTTAAAGGAATAGTCTCTCATCAAAACTTAACTCTTTGATTTCTTAATCAGTAAGAATACTGTGTTGTAATAATACTATGACGCCTGTGATAGCAGTTCTTCACAGATGATATCTTGGCCAGTTTGGGTTGCTTATAACAGAATTTCATAGACTGTATTGTTTAATCTATAAACATTTATTTTTCACAGTTAAGAAAGCCTGGAAAATAAGTGTTTATAAGAAAGCCTGGAAGGTAACCAAGGGTGCATGGGGGGTTGGGAGGGTAGTTGGAAGGGGAGGAGGTTAGAGAGAAGGGAGCAGGGGAGGAATGGGAAATGCTCGGGGGACTGCAAGAGGGGGAGGGAGGAAGGATAGATATGGGTTCAGGGAAGAATATATCTCAACTATGGAAGTCAGTTTGAGGTTTACTAGAGACTTGACTGTAAATGGGATCCCAGGTCCAAGGAGAGATCCCCAGATTGTTCTCTGGACAGAGGAGAGGGTGCCTGAACTGGCCTTGGCCCATAACCATACTGATGAATATTTTGCTTATCACCATAGATCCTTCATCTAGCAATAGATGGAGATAGAGACGGGGACCCACGTTGGAACACTGGACTTAACTCCCTAGGTCCAACCGAGAAGCAGAAGGAAGAAGAACGTGAGCAGGGAGGGCAAGATCAGAGGGAACCTTCATCCGACGATGGATGGCGATGCAGACGGAGACCCACATTGGAGCACCGGACTGAGTCCCCCAAGGTCCAAAGGAGGAGCAGAAGGAGGAAGAACATGAAAAAGGAAATCAGAACTGCAAGGGGAGCGATCACCCACTGATACAAGGCGACTGATCTAATGAGAGTTCACCAAGGCCAGTTGACTGGGACTGAAGGAGCGCTTATTCTCTGGAGGAGAATGTGACTGGCCCGAAGTCTTTCTGAAAAGCCGTTGACAATGACTCTGGGACTTGTTTCCTCTGCATATTCTGGATTTTTGGGGATCCAGTCTGATTGGATACTCACCTTCCTGGTCCTGGAGGGAGCGGGGAGGAACTTGAACTACCCACAGGGCAGGAAACCCTGACTGCTCTTAGGGATGGAGAGGGAAGAGAAGAGGGAGTGGGGGGAGTGGGAGGGTGTTGGGAGGAGGGGCGAAAATGGAAACTTTTATATTTTAATAAACTTTAAAAAAAAAAAAAGAAAGCCTGGAAGCCCAAAGTCAGGATGCCAATAAATCCATTTTCTGATAAGGGTCCTTTTTCAGTGTGCAGGTGGTGGTGTCTTTTTTTGACCTGAAACAATGATGAAAAAATCATTTCTCAAAAGCTTCTTCCTCTAATGGCAATAATCCTATACCTGAGGGCCCCATACACCTGACCTAAGTATCTCCCCAAACCCCCACTTCTTAATACCATCTTACTGGAGCATGGGATACGAACAAATTAATTGGGGATCAAAGATATTCAGTTTATAACAGAGGGTTGTGTTACAAATGTATTTCTTAGTTTATATATTGCCAAAAGTCTGCACACATAAAACCTCAGTGGCATAATACAAAATTAGTCAGTACCCACACAACAGGAGACAGCTAGGGATCTGCCGCAAGGCTGTGTGGCTTTTGGCTAGGCTTATTCTTTCGGTTATGTGCCAAATGTCTATCTATTGATCCAGATCAAGCTCCACCGGGATACCTGAACATCTCAACTCCCCTTTATGCATTCATCATGTTCCATCAGGCCGCTTCGGGTTTGTTTTCACAGAGAAACACACCCACAGGAAAGAATAAAGCCTGGTGGCAGGCTTCAAAGGCTCAAAGTGGAATTTCTGCTTCTATTGACCAGGCACACGGACACGTGGAGAAACACAGGGTACATCACTTATATGGTAAACAAAACTCTGGAGGGTGTCTATTAACAGGATTCAGGGCTCATTTGAGGAGAGGGGAAGATCAGAGTCATATTGACAGTTGATATATTATTTTCCTCATCCAATTCATCATAAATCCTGCCAACTCTACCTTAGAAATACTTTGCACAGCTGTCACATTTTCTTTTATGACTACAACTAGGGCACTCAGTCTTACCTACAGACCTCTCTCTCTCTCTCTCTCTCTCTCTCTCTCTCTCACACACACACACACACACACACACACACACACACACCTTCTTCCTCTCCCTCCCCCCTTGTTCATCTGTAGTCTAGAAGCTGAGTTTGGGGCCTTCCTCAATAGTCCCCCACTTTATTACTTTTTTCCTTTTGTAACAGGATCTCTCGCTAAAACAGGGCCTCATCGATTCTACTACATTGGCTGATCAGCAAACACCAGGAATCCTCCTGCCTTGGACTCACCAGCGCTAGGATGATGGGCACATAATACCGCCTTTTACCTGAGTACTGTGTTTCTAACTTGTGTTCCCATGTTTGTACAGCAAGAACGTTCCCCATCCATCCCCAAGCCTTTTAACTACTCTGTCCACAACTTTTATGTCCCTTGCTCCTCAGACCATTCTCAAAATAGCATCAAGATTTTTTTTCTTTCACAAAGAAAACCTGGTCTTGCAGCTTTTTTTATTATTTAAACTGTCTCGATGGTTTCCTGCTCTTCTCTTAGTAAAATGAATGGAGAGCACAAGGCCCTGCCTATTGCTGGGATTGCCTTTCTTCCAGCCTCCTCTGCTCCCCACGTCCCTATGCTACTCACACCTCTCACTCTCTGGTGTCATCCTTCTCTCCAGCAGACTAAGGCTTTTGTGGGTTTCTCTGCCTCCTCTAGTGTTTCTGCAGTTCCCATTCCTTCAGATCTCCAACCCAGTGTCATTTCTTACATTCTCTCCTTCACTTGTCACTATCACGGGTTATACATTTATAACTCTCTCAAAGCTGCTTGTAATTTTCCATCCTTGCCTGTGATTTTCCATCACAGTTTATAATGGACAATTACCCGTGTCACTAATTGACAGAGAGCCACTTCCTACTAAAATAAAACTTCCATCATGTCAGAGGTCACGCCTGGTCATTGTCATTTCTTAAAACTTTCATCAAACTGCACAAAAAAAATTAATTCTGCTTTCTTTAATTTTGAACATATGGTTTCTTATATTTTAAGTGCTTGATTATAGTCAGTGATGCTGTAGACCCAAGTTCCTTGAAAGAGCATTCTAAATAAATACAGCAATTATTTCTCTGCCTTACAATTTACCAGCCAAATCCTTTGTTTTCTCACATATGCCTTGCCCAAGGGTATGAAACTAGGAAGCAGGCTAGCCAGATTGATTATGGAATTATTCCTCTAGGGCTTGTGTTTATTTCTTGGTCATGTCTTTGATGACTCCCTACGTTTTCTGCAAAGTGAAGGTGGGTATTGCAGTCTGCAATGTGCAGAGCAGCTGTTAGATTTGTGTCTGAGAAATGAAGAGTACTTACGCGTTCAACACAGAGTCTCTTGCTCCCCTACAGAAACCTGCATTATATTAATGGGCTCTCAGAAACATGCAAGCAATTACACTTGACAGCGATCTGATTTTGAGGAACATTTTCCCATTTTCTTACGTCCCAGCCCTTTGACCTGCCATTCTGCTCCATTTCTCTTAGTTTGACTGATGAGGATTGGGATGGAGACAGAGAGACAGGGAGACAGAGAAAGAGGGAGGATGCAATACTTTTTCTTCCCTTTCTGTTACCCTCTAAGTTACTCCTTTGCTAATGGACATGGAGACTGTTACCATGTCATAATCATTGTAAATGGGACTACAGTGAACATGAGTCAAATGCTGACTTCTCTTCCCTCAGCTATATGCTCAGAAACGACAACTGTATTATTAGATCAAACAATAGTTATATTTCCAATATTTTAAGGATACTGCCGTGTTTTAAGGATACTGTTACATCACTTCTAACGTTGTTCCCACTTCCCCTTTTCTCCATACTCTCCGAGTACCAATGCTTTTTTCTTGTCCTTTTGAAAACAGTAATCCTGATAAGTGTGAACTGATACTTCCTTTTGGTTTGATTTGCATTTCTCGGGGCATTTGTGAGTTCACACACTTCTTGGTGATCTGTATTTCTAATTGGGAAAAAAATGACTATATGAGTCTTTCCTTTAGTTTTTAATATAATTATTTCCTTTTCACTACTAACTTGTATGGAGTTCTTATTTATTTTAGATTTTAAAATTTTGTCTTTAGATGCTGACTTGCAAACATACTGTTCGACAGGCTTTCCTTTCTTATTGTTGATTGGTAGATTTAATTTTTTGAAGTTTTATGTGCCCACACTCATTTATTTTTGCTTTTATTGTTTGCTCTTCGGGTGTTATTGTTAAGACTAATGTTAAGGATCATTTTTCTCACTGTTTCCTTTTAGGAGTTTTGCAGTATCTAGTATTTATATCTGAGTCTTCAATCCATTTTATGTTTATTTGTATGACAGAAAGTGAGGGGGTTGAGATTAAGGTTCAAATTCAGCTTCCTATGTGTAAAAACCAGTTTTCTCTGTGTATTTATTGAAACAGCCCTTATGTCTCCACTGTATTCTTGGATCTCTTATCATATGTAAGCTGATCACATATGAATGATTTTAACTTTTGTACAATGGGTATATTTGTCTATTCTGTATTAATAGCATATTGTTCTAATTATTGTAATTTAAAAATTACTGTACTATAGCTTGAAATTATAAATTAAATGATGATTTATTATTCTTTCTCAAGGCTTTTGTTTTGTTCGCTGGAGTCTTTCATGGTTCTCTGTATATTTTAGAATAATTTTTGTTTTATTTTGTGGCAAATTGGAATTACATTGAACCTATAGGTTGCTTTAGGTAGTACAAACAGTATAATAAATTCATTCTTTTGTTTACTTATGAGTGTATCTTTCCATTTATATGTGCATTCTTTTCATTATTTCATTAATGTTTTATATATATATACATATATATCCTCCTTATATAATTATATATGTACACTCCTTGATTAAATTATTCTTAATTATTTTATTCTTTTTAATGCTTTTGTAGATGGAATGATTTATTTCATTTTTAGATAACTTGTTTTTAGTGTTCAGAAATGTGTAAAATAATTTTTGTATGCTTCTCTTTCATTCTAGCCATTTATTAAATTCTTTCACAGATACACATCTGTACATATCCATGTCATCTGCAAAGAATGATAGTTTTACTAATTTCTTTTCAAATATAAATGCTTTTCTCTCATTTTTATTTATCTTTTAGCTTAAGATTTCTAGTACTGTTCTTAATAGAAGGGATGAGAGTTGATATCTCTGATGCATTTTTAATCTTACATAGCAGCTTTTGACCTTTTATGATTAGGTATGATGCTATGTGAAGTCTTGTGGTATATAGCCTATACTGTACCAATTACATTTTTCTTATACACAATTTGGGAAAGTTTCTATCATGAAAAAGTATGGAATTCTGTCAAATTCTTTGTTTTCACTTATTGAGAAGAGATGATTTTTAATTGGTTAGCTTTTATTTCTGTTAATGTGGAGTTCAACATTTATTTATTTATTTGAGTAATCTGAACCACCCTTGAATACCAGGGGTAGATATCACTTTTTCATAGTATATGATCCTTTTTTTGTGCTTCTAAATTTGATTTACCAGTATTTTATTGAGGACTTTTGTGTCTGTGCGCTCTTAAGAGATGTTAGTATGTAACTTTTTTGTAAGTGTTTTATCTCTTTTTGATCTCAATACAATACTAATCTTACAAAACATTATTCAATATGTAATATTTAAAAGAATTTTTTATTGAAGTCTTAAGATCTTGAGTTTTCCTTCGACAAGCATCTTTCATTATTAAATTCCTAATTAAATTTCCTTATTTTCAGTATATTCAGAATGTCTTTTTCTTCATGTTGCAGGTTTTCAGATTCTATGTTTCTAGCCATTTATCTATTTTTTCTGGTTCACACAATTTTTGATATATAGTTGGTGGTAAAAAAAATAGAATCCTTTATATGAGTTCTAGGAGTCTATGATGTAACATTATAATTACAGTTAAAAATATAACATTTTCTATTTTAATTTGATAGTTTTAAATGTTCACTCCAAAATGAGAGTGAGTTGACCAACTGTCTGTGATAATTACAATGTATGACATATGAAATTATTGTTTTGTGTTTTGTCTTAGTTATTGTTCTTTGCTGTGAAGAGATACCATGACTAAAGCATCTTATTCTGGAAATCATTTAATTAGAGGGCTTGGTTACGATTTCAGTGGTTTGCTCCTTTATAATCATGAATAGACATTTTTGGTCCCCAAGAATGCTCAACTCAGGAAGAATGGCAACAGGCACAGGTGGTGCTGGAAAACTAGATAAAAACTACATCCTGATCCGTAAGCTGAAAGAGAACTATATCTATCACGACCCTTTGAAACCTCATTGCCCACCCCAGTGACACACTTCCTTCAGTAAGGCCATACCTACTCCAACAAGGCCACACTTCCTAATCTTTCTCACTAGTGCCAATCCCTGATGACTGATAACTAAGTATTCAAATATATGAAACTATTGGGCCCATTTTTATTCAAATCATTACATATATTACACATAATCATTTCAGTTGTATCAATAAAGCAGAAAATTGAGCTATGATTTGATAAAATCAAATATTAAATATTCAGGAAATTAACTTGGACTATTTCTGTGTGTTCATCTGATGAGCCCATGTAAACATATCATTCTATAAACGTCATTCATTATAATCATAAATCATTTCTCCCAATTTTACCCTTTTGCTTAATGCATCTGTTCTTGGATACCTGGAGCAGGAACATTCCTACAGAATGTGGGAAGAGTTCTCCCTCACAGCTGGATTGACCTGATTTGGACCTGTGATTTGAACTGTAATGATAGAGGTCTTCTCAGAGGTAATTTGTAATTAGGTCACAAACATGTAACGCTGTATGCAGCCATAATGTCAGGTGAATTCTAGTACTGACGTTTCTGATTCAGAAAGGTCTGTGTGGGCTAATGAATATATTAAAGGAAATCAGTCTGGACAAAAATCAAGAAGAAAGTGAAATAAAGAATATGGTCAGAACATTAGTGAGTTGTAGCAGCAAGAGAAGCAAGAAGAAGGAGCATGGAGGAACAAGGGTGGTGTCTTTAGGATGTGCTGTGCCCTTACAGAAGGTTTCCAGCTTCCATAAGCTGTCACCCCTGTCAGGGTAGACTTTTGCTAACGCAGCTGTCTTTGAGTCATTTATGCTTCTGAATGTAGCCTTTTACCGATACTTCTGCAAGTAACCAAAATAAGATGCATTGATTTATCAAAATGAAATTTGGTCTGACATCAGTTTCCTGTCTGGTGTGGGCAGGCAGATGTTTGTGTAAGTCTTCCCTGGAACAGTGTTATATACCACATAATAATGCTTGCATTATTAGAACAATACTAAAGGACCAGACAGTTAAGAAAAGTCAAAAATAGCAAAGAAACAGACTCCATGATGTTATTTGAGTATTTGTCATACTGCCTATGTTTAGATCTCTTTGGCATATTGGAAATATGGGATATCCTCTCTCGCTCTCCTGGAAAGAGCACCCAACAGTACTAAAGGCAAAAGTTGACTTCTGTTATCTTTTTGTTCCAGGCATCTATGGTCAGTGCACATCAGCTAGTAATGCCTGATGAATGGCACTAGCTGTCAGGTACCTTAGAAGGAGTAAGAAAGGAAAGCTATAGATGCTTTCTCAAGTTCACCCTAAATGGCTGTCACCTCTGTTGGGATGAAAACACCTTGGGGCAAGGCAGATCATGAAGATTCGATTCTGCTTTCAGATGCAATTCCTGGGAGTTATGGCTTTGTCTACAGTGTAGCTTTTTAAAGGCGGAACCAGATGTAAACCAAATGAAAGCTAGCTGCATGCCCTGGGTGATGAGAGTGGCAACGCCCCTCAGGAGAAAAAGTGGGAACATGGCAGCTTTGTCTTTAGTGTCGAAAGGTAAAGAGACATAATTACTATTCCAGGTATGGTGGCATGAGGGTTACTAGAGCAACACTTACTACTTCCTTCATCCCAAACCACATATTACAGAATACAATTATGTCATAAGCAAGACCTTGCAGAACCTTATTCCTTCAAAGGGTCCCAAAAGAATCATCTGGAAACCATGAGAATGGTGCTACTGAGCTTCAACATCAGGAGTCTAACTAAAATCAGGCTATCATGAAGCTTGAGACTTGGGGCTTCATTTTGAAGATCCATGTTGACTTTAACATATGCCTTAGGACAGTGGTTTTTCCTAATGCTATGACCCTTTAATACAGTTCCTCATGCTGTGGTGACCACTTCCTCCAGCCATAAAATTATTTTCATCACTGCTTCATAACTGCAATTTTGCTACTGTTATAAATTGTAATGTAATTATTTTTGGAGATAGAGTTTGCCAACGGGGACATGGCCCACAGGTTGAGAATCAATGCCTTGGGATGAGAGCTTAATTAGATGCCTAGGAAATTTTCACCTCATACAACCAATGTGCTATTTTATGCATTCAATCTATGTGGCGCATTTTGCTAGGTACAGCGGTCAAGAGGAAGTGGACTTTGGTGCCAGAAAAAAAGAAATTTGCCCTGAAATTGAAACCACCACCAAGTTAAACCAGCATAAAGAAATGTCTAGTATAAGAAATGATGAATCCTAAGCCCTTTAAAAGTCTTGTTTAATTATCCCATTCTCAAACCACTGCCTCCTATCTGCAAAGATCACTTCTTCTAATACCATAAACTAGCTCCTTTTGTGATGTCCTCCAGTGCAGAAACCTTGTCTTCTGTCAACACTTGACTTCTTATACACTCTTGATTGTGGTGACATCTTTGTATTAATACCAGCAACATAGTTTTGGAATGTATACCTTGAATTTCTGAAAAAACAAGGTTGTATAACATGATCTGAAGTCTCTGTGGGTGATGAAAAAAGGCTCTGCGTATGAATTGTGCATCTATAGGATGCTGGGGACCTCTGCATCACAGACTTGCTTCACATCTTTACCAACTTCCTTTATTGGGGAACAGGTAGCTGTCTAGAGTAGACAGCTTTTTCACTAGTGTGTGATGAAGCTGCAAAGAATCAGTCAAAGCATGCGGGCATAGTTAAAGCTTCTTCATATGCCAGTTGTTCTAATCCTATTGATCAAAGCAAGCCATATAGCTGGGTCCAAGTACCATGATGCAGTGTCTCATGGCATGCAGGCATGTTCCAGTTAGGTATCAAATCATCTAAAGTGGGAGTCCTATTTATGCGAATATGGAAAATTGAGAATAGGATATCATTTGTGCCATTACCACTTCACGGCCTTTCTTATTGCATCATAACTAACAAACAAAGTCCACGTCCCCTTTAACTTCTCTGTAACCATTCTTAAATAGCTGTACACTAAGAAAGAAAACCTGATGAATGATCCCATTTCATATTCATGACACCTCACCTCAAGTGCAACCTCAGTGATAACTGAGAGTTCTATAATTCCCTGACTAATTTCTTTCTGCTTCCACTGCCTTCTTCCCTTCCTTCTCTTTCTTGTCACGAAACAGGCATTTTACATTTCCTCGTATTAATCAACACAGTAATCCATGACCACTTCATCTTTCTCTATGAGTGACTTCTTCACCGAGCAAGTAAAAACAAAGAGAGCCTCTGTCATCCATAGTATTCAATTCGCCTATGATTCTGAATGCTGCTCATGCCCCCTGCCTCTGTTGATTTCACTCTCTGTACTCAAGTTGGCGCTGGACTTCTTCATCACTTGGCCCCTCAAGGAACGAACTCTGCCAGATACTTATCTCCATCCTGTATCTCAGCTTCTCCCTTTACATGATCATTCTTGGCACTATATAAACATTCTGTTACTGAATATATTTCACCACCAACAAATCTCTTTTTAGCCCTAGTTCCCTTCACCCAGTCATATGATTTTTTTCTAAACATTTTGAAGTAAATCTTTAAAAACTTTAACCTTTTTATTCTCTACTTTCTTGTTCAGTCGTTGTACTCACACTAAAATCACACGCATCAAGATTGTGCATGGCCTTAAGTTGATAAATATAACCAACACTGAGCTCTCTTTCTTAAATTCATTGAGTCTATTTGAACTGAAGGACATCTGCTGAGACATTTTGATGCCTGGAAAGTTGGATGCCACTGAGGTGGACTGCTTCGGCTGGCCTTTAATATGAGAATAAAGGTACCAGATATGGTCATATAAAACTTTCATTGAGTCATTGGCTTTCAAATTCTTGTCTCACAAATTTCAAGAATAAAATTCACGGACCACAACGGAGCGAAGTTTAGAAAGAAGAATTTTATTTTAGTAATAAATAAGGTGGCTATGCTGTTCGCAGGATCATGTTCCAGAAAATGGTGTACCACTGAGTTGTTAGTCCAGTAATTATACACAGGAAGAATGACAAACACAGGGATAAAATTTGGGAGGAAGTCAGGCTACTTTGTACAAGCATGAGCTATCCTGGTGCCTTTCCCCGGTTCTGGTAATACTGTAAACTATAGCTTTCAGATAAAAGAATGATTACTTAGGAGAAGTAACAAGGAAGCACAAACCAGAACTCTGTTCTGGCATTTCTGGAATCTAGAAAGGACATTCATGAAACTGCTGCGTTAGGATTCTTGCCCTACTTAACCAGTGTCCCTATTTCTTGTTCTCATGACATTTTAAGATGACTTCTGACACACTGCATTTCCTGTGTTCTCCCCTCCTACCTTGTGATCTCAATTCTGTACTCAAAATCACTATGAAGATATCAGGACCTATTAGATACCATGATTAGATAACACAATTGTAAACGCTGAATATTCAAAGCAGCTTGTGTTCTGAGGACCAATAGCAGAGCCATCACTTTGGGAGCCGGTTAAAACTCACCGACCTTGTACAACACAATCTGCATTTTAACAAGATCCTCAGGTGCTGTTTATGTACTCTCAAACTGTGTTAATGCTGCTGCCAGCTGATCCAACTGAGTAGTTCTCTAACTGCTCTGCGTAGAAGAAATCATTCTTCAGGGAGGTCTAAATTATCTAACACCAGTTCCTCGCGTTTCAACTCTCTTCTACTGAACTCTCACACCCCACATGTCAGGATCCAATATTGTTACTTACCCTTAATTGTTCTTTGACGTTGGTCTACCTCAGGCTGAGAGCTCCAATTTGGGATTACTCCAAATATAAGGTCACTGGCTCAGTTTAATGACAAGTCTCTTAGTGACTTTAAATCTACTTGGGATGACAGTTTTGAAAAACATCCAACTCTGCTTATGTAGAGTTCTGTCCCCTGCCAACAGGCTGCTGTGGAAGAGTCCACATGTTATTCATGGTATGTTCAACAAAATTTGACAAACTGGGGTAATAGTGGGTCATATAGATTTCATGTTCAAGGAAGGATTGTGTGCTGATCTTACAAACAATTTCTGACAGTCTCGTCTTCCTTGTGAAATAGAAGGATGAAAAATGGGAAGGAGAAGAACAGTATACCACACCTTATATTTCCTTTTTATCTATATTTTAGTTTGTTTTGGAAAAAAAACTGCAGTGTATTCTCTCCAGGGCATTCATTATTCATTGTAAACCATTATGTAGATGAGGAGAATACATTACCTGAGAGCAATTATCTCTCTTAAGGACACTCAGCTAAGAGCTTTCCTAATATGTATAGGAAATTGCAAACAAAATATAGTTCATAGGTATAAGGTGGAGAATTTTCCTTTTCTATTTGTGTGTGTTTTATCTCACTTTCTCTGTCACCAGAGCTTCTGTGTCTTCTTTCCAGTCTGAGAAATAAAGACTGTTTAAGTTATATTAAATACTATAAATTTAATAAAAAATTTTGATTTCTATTTTGCCTGTATCATCATTATAGTTTACAGAAAATAAAAATATAAACTTTGGAAATATATTTATTCCTTGTCAATGGTCCTGAAGCTTTACCCTGTAGACTTCATTGAATGGGATGAGAATACAGAAGTGGACGGGACATATATACCCTGCCCTCCAGAAGTGTGTCACATACAGGGAACAATAGTATCATAGAGACAAAGTGTAGGGGAGAAAAATCAGAGGTAGATAAGAAGACAGTGAAGATCTATGCAGCGGGGTGAAAGAAAAGAAAGACAATCTGAGGAAATGGTCAAAAGAATCCCACGTAAGAAAGCAGTTTTTAGGCTAAGATGTAGAGATAGAATTTGAAAATAATAACACTGTTCATATGGAAAATTCTACAAAATTGGAAGAACTGATTTTTAAGGAAAAACAGAAAAGGTGCAATAAAATATTAATCCATTTCTATGTTTGAAATAATTCCATTTACATTTTTCCATGGGGACAAAGATTAGATAGCCAGAAGGAAACAAAAAAGAGAGAAAGAAACTAAATCATAATATGTCTTGCATATGGAAACAATAGATGGATAAGACAGATTTACTAATTTTATCATTTAAATAAATATATATTTATTTAAATATATATTTATTTATTAATATATATATTTCTTTCACTCAAAATATATTTCTTTCTCACCTAATAAATCTTAACTATGATTTTCTCTCCCTCTGCTCCTTCCAGTTCCTCTCCACCTCCCTTCCCATCCGGGTTCACTCCCTTTCCTTCTCTCATTAGAAGAGAACAGGCTTCTAAAGAATAATAATAAAATACAACAAAAATAAAATGTACTTAGATAAAATAAAAACTATTACATTGACATTGACAAATCAACAGAAGGAAAAGAGCCTAAGAGAAGCCACAAGAATCAGGGACTCAGTAGTCGGCAAACACAGATTTTTCCATCCAAACACAAAACTGAAAGCCATAATACATATGTAGAGGACATGGTGGAGACCTGAACATGCTGCTTCGGTCTTTGTTTGCTCATATGAAATTTGCCCATGTTTATTTAGAGGACCTTGTTTCTCACATGTCCACTATGGTTCCTACATTCTTTCCTCCTCATTTTCTGAGGGGTTGGTTCCCTGAGCTCTGAGGGGATGAATTTGATGGAGACATCTCATTTACTGCTGAGTGTTCCAAGGTACATTACCCTCTGAATAATGTCTGTCTGTGGGTCTCCATATTTGTTTCCATCTGCTGCCGGAAGAAGTTTCTATGCTGATGGCTGGACAAGGCACTGATCTATGAGTAAGCAGAATGTCATTAGAAATCACTGTATTGATGTAAGAGCCCTATTGCTGAAGTCAAATTTGGTACTAGCCTAAGTATGTGAGCTATCTAGTCTCGGGTTTTTGGTTACCCAAGCAGTGTCGTGTATGGGTGCCATCTTGTAGAGTGGGCCTTAAATTAAATCAGATTTTGGTTGGTTCCTCCCACAAGCTTTGTGCCACCATTGCCCTAGTGTATCTTGTAGGCAGAACACCATTGTTGAACAAAGGGTTTTTTTATTGTTTACTGATGTTTGTTTCTTTTTTGGTATCACACAGAGTACATTCCCATTCCAAAGACACTGGAAGATAAGGGTGAAAGCTCTATGTAGGCACCAGTTCAACTTCTTCGTGTTCAATGAGCTGTGTAGGTATTGTCTTCAGCAGTAGGGTTTGCAATCAGTTTGTGGAGAGCAACCTAAATGTCTTGACAAAGGCCTGGGTTGTTTGGGGATTCCCATGGGACCCCTTTGGCCAACAACTCATTTAGATGTAACCCAATCCCTATACAGGAAGCTTTATTTGGTATCAAGAGATGGCCGGTTTATTTCATTGTGTGTGTGTGTGTGTGTGTGTGTGTGTGCGCGCGCGTGTGGAGATCAAACAACTTTCAAGAGTCACTTCTGTCCTTTCATTGTGGGTCTGGGCATTGAACTAAGGTCATTAGAAGGTGCTACAAACACTGTTATCTGCTGAGTCATCTCACCGACCGAGTGATTTTGCTTTAATGACATAAAATAGCCTCAATACTGAACAATGGCAGTGACTCGTATGGGTTTTCCTTTGCTCTGTGGTAGTTTCCTAATGTCTCTGGATTATTCTATGTCGGAACGTTTTCCTTCTCTTTCACTGTCATGCAGGACTTCAGAAAGACTTTTTCTACATCTCTGATACTTCTTCACGTTTAGTTTTTGGGTAATGTGTATTTGTTCTTAGTGACCTAGAGACTTCTCCAACATTTCCATCCATTTCAATCCATGCTACAAATCAGCCCCAATTACTTCAATCCTGTGAAGAGGACAGAACTTTCACACAGAATTTTAAAAAATTGTAGTTTAAGAGCATCACAAAATTGCTGTTCCTTTTAGCCTTAGTAAAGTTTCCAGAACTGAAACAGGAAGGAAACTATTGGTCAAAAAGAATGGGAAGGCACAACTTACCAATGCAAGGATGATATTCTTACTAAAGTAAAAATGCCTCTTCAGTGAAGCAGTAGTAACATAAAAAAAAAAGAGTCCTAGTATTGGTGCAAACATATTAATTGAAGAATCTCCTGGAAATATGCATCTTTCAGAAGAAACTAAATTTTTACTGATAAAGAATTTATGGAAATTCTCCTTTCATACTTTAATTTGTGTAGTTAAGATTCACGATCTATATAACACACATATCTCTTAAACTTGTTTTGTTTTTCTGAAAGAAATAATCTAATACTAAAACAAAACAAATTGATTTTTTCCAAAGCCTCCAAACATATTTATATCTTTCTTCTTATAATATTGGACATTTTTTTGGGCAGATGATGCTGAAAAGAAAAAAGTACTTGGGCAGCTGGGCACTCTTCCCTTCGCTCCCATTAATGATTAAGCATTTCCTTGCGGCAGGGAATGAGCCTGAAGTTGGCATTTAATTGACAGTGTAAACATTTTAAGTAAAAACAAGAACCTGAGTGGGAAGAAAAAAACGCCCTCAAGAAGCATATTGCATTTATCATCTCGGGAGGAGGCCATCTCCGCACCTATTTTCCGAAAGGAAGGGGCTGAGCTATGTACGATGAATAAATTGTTCTCTTCATGGTCATTGCTTCTAAATGGAGCTCAGCACAACTGAGCCTTCAAGTTGTGTTTCCCTTTCAAGGCAGCACGAAAATCTGTATCCATTTATTTTGTCTATTCGCAGCTTGTGTGTGTGTGTATGTGTGTGTGTGTGTGTGTGTTTAGTAGGATTTTATATATTATAACAATGAAACACACCTTTCTATTCCAAATTCATATCCTTGCTTGTGTTTGTTAAGTCTGCCCTCTCCTATCTTCAAGTCTCTCATATTATTACTTCCGACTTCAGTTCCTTTCTTAAGGTGGATGTGGGAGGGAGAAGGAAGCAGCATCTGTGTTTAAGTAGTGGCAAGTTTAGCAGTGTTTTCAAGGTCACACTTCCTGCATTCCTTAGGATATAGATTGAAGGCTTTTTGCATCTGTAAAATGCTTGCATCCACAAAAAGAAATGGTGTCAAGAAGGAAACCACCTGATTTGTCTAAAAATCTTGATTAGTTTGAAATGTCTGCTGTTGGCAGTTTGAAAGATGTTACCAATAAATGAAAAGTTCCAGGCTCTACTCTGAAACTTGCCTGCAGCCGAGAACTTTTAATATTTATAGGGCATGACCTCCAACTGTCAATGATCACTTACTTTCCACAAAGCTATTCTGGGGCAAATGTCAGTTGCCAGAGGAGCCAAGAACACATTAGGCTTTGGATTAAATATTGTGCTTGCAGCGGAAGGGGAGTTTTACCTGCATGTGAACAGTCATCGCTTTGACCAATGATGGACCACTTGGGCTTTGTCAGGAACTGGTGATGATACCAGGGCTTTATAACCTTCCAACTATCAGAACATGGTCCATTCAAAAGAACAGCCTCATCACTTACATAAGTGGCATTTTAGAAACATGAAAAACCAAGCCTTATGAATACATAAACAGTTGGGTAAAATAGACCAAAGGGGGAAAGTGTTTATGAAGAATATCCTCAAGTCCTCAGTAATGTGACTTCTTTGTTTAAAATGGAAGAATGTTCATATTTGAAGAAAGTACCCACATTCTTAAAAATGAAGAAGGACTTGTAAAGAGCATGGATACTTTTGTTAAACCAAATACAAAATATCAGGACCTACAACAATCTTGACAAGATATGAAACCTAGAAATTCAGTATAAATCAGGACTCTCAGGACTCCATGGATATTTTGAGATTATTCTGAGCTGAGTTTTTTTTTTAGAAAATGCATATGAGTATTTGCATATTTTATAAAGTGAAGAAACTCATTATAATACGGTTCAGTAGTTTTCAAACTTCCCAATGCCTTGATCCTTTAATACAGTTCATCGTGTTTGTAGATACACCCCATAAAATTATTTTTGTTGCTACTTTATAACACTAATTTTGCTACTGTTATGTATCATAATATAAACATTTAATATAATAATAAACCCACACTGTTATTCCATTTTGATGAAGCATCAAAGGTTGGTACTGAGATGAGAACTTTCATTCAACAAATGCTTAGTAAGAACCTTTTATGTGCCTGTCTGCTTTAGGCATGCAGGATATATCAAGGCACAGGGAGGTGCAGAGGCCTCTGTACTCATTAGTTTATCTTCAGGTAAGGGAGGGGGACAATAATTGAATAAATAAATAAGTCAAAATGAAATCAATTGTTAGTTGAGGTTAGGAAGCCATTTTAAAAGGTGATATTTGAAGAAAAAATTAATACAGGTAAGAGAGATACCCAAAAGAATAGTGGTAGAGGGAGAAAAGGTGATATGAGTATAGTCAGCGTGTTTGAGGAGGAGCCAGGAGGCCCACGTGCTGGAACTGGACTGAGTGAGGGAGCAGCTTCAGAAAAACTGTGGAAGGAGAATGGAGCATTTTATAGAAGATTTGCCTGCCATTTCCTAACTCCCTTTGTCTACCTTTGAGCTTTGAAAGGTTTGAAATGTTTCTTTTGTTAAGAATGAGTCATAATAAGACTGGAGTACAGGTGACCGGTTAGTAGGTATTTCCAACAACTCAGATGAGAGAACGAGGCCAAGCCCCAAGTGGTAAGAGCACAAGTCAAAAGACGGGATCAGATTCTGACAATGTTTACAGTGCTAAAAAACAGAACTCATCCCTCAATTGCTTGAAAGTAGGGATGAAAACAGCCAAATCAAGAACACCTAAAAGACTTCCCTCTTAGGTAGCTGGAGAGAAGCCATTGATGCTTAGCTGAGATATAACTAACCATTCAAAGGGCGGCTCTGAGAAGAAAATAGCTGTCAAACCACCGCTACACAGAGTCTGGGATGTTCTAGACTTGCAAGTAGAGATAGTGGTGATCTGGAAACAGAAGCTCAGGTGTAAGATTTAATCCAGGGCCATGAGCACAGAGTGGGCACTGAAAGGCAGGGGCAGAAGTATTTTAAATATCTCAGTTACCAACTGTTACAGGTGAATTGGGGATGTACAGAACCTGAGATTGTAATAGTACCTCTTCCATGTCTGAGTTGGGCTAGCCTTTGCTAATTTGCTATCAGCAAGCTTTCATAAATCTATTAATAAAATATAATATCTGGATTTGGTTCCCCCAAAAGCAGAGGTTAAGATGGGGAAGATGAGAGAGAAATTTACTTGGAAAGCAGGACTGAACCATGAAGATACTAGGATAGCTCGTGGTTTCAGCCTATGTTGACTGAGTTTTCTGTCCTTCCTGGTTTCCACAGTCATTAAGTTCCAAAGAAATCACACAGAAGTCTACATTAATTATCAACTGATTGGCCCAGTATATTAGGTTCTTCTTATTAACTAATTCTTATAACTTATATTAGCCCATATTTCTTGTCTGTGTAAGCCACGTGGCTTGGTACCTTTTTCAACAAGGCAATCACATCTTGCTTCCTCTGTGGCAGCGTCACGACTGCAGAATATGCTTCACTCTTCCCAGCATTCTCATTGCCCTGTTCTACTTCCTGCCTGGTCACCCTACCTACACTTCCTGCCTGGCTACTGGTCCTGCCTGGTCACCCTACCTACACTTCCTGCCTGGCTACTGGCCAGTCAGCATTTTATTAAAAATAATACAAGTGACAGGATAAAAGGCCATTGTCCCACAGCAAGCTGGACTTGGTGTGCATTTCTGCAGCGAGAGCGCCAACACAGTTTGTCCTATCTGAAGCCAGACACTGTAACATATCACACATGATCATAACAAATGTGACCCAGATTCACTGTGAAAATTAGGCAAGTAGAGTGACTCACATTACAGCTCTTCTGTGAAAGACTCTGGCCTTCCCTTATTACAATCCTAACATTTAAGAGGTGTGTCTCCTGTTCGGAGAGCCTGTTTATTCGTCCTGGCTGCCTCGTACCAAAATAATCATACAGAAACTGTATTATTTAAATCACTGCTTGGCCCATTAGCCCTAGCTTCTTATTGGCTAACTCTTACATCTTCATTTAATCCATCTCCATTAATCTGTGCATCACCAAGAGGTTGTGGCCTAGCAGCAAAGTTTCAGCACGTCTGTCTCTGGTGACAGCTCCATGGCTTCTCCCTGACTCTGCCCTGCTTTCTCCCAGCATTCAGCTTAGTTTTCCCCACCTACCTACGTTCTGCCCTGCTATAGGCCCAAAACAGTTTCTTTATTCATCAACAGTATTCACAGCATACAGAGGAGAATCCCATATCATCCTCCCTGTCTCCTGTGTGTGTATGTGCATGTGTATAAGTGTGTATGTGTGTGTGTGTGTGTTTAAACTGGTATATAAGTACACAAAGGTCAGAGGAGGACATAGTATGCCTTCACTGTCCATATGATTTTTAAATTACATTTATTTATTGTGTGAATATTTTCAGCTCAGTTGGATAGCCTATGGATTTCTGAGGTTTGCCTTGGACCTTCCCTGGGATTACACATATCTATGGCCATGCCCGGCTTTTAAGGGAGTTCTGGGGATTTAAATTCAGGTCTGCTCCAGGACTATTTTGTCTCTTGATCAATAAATGGTTTTCTGGATTCACTACTGATTATATATACATGCATTATTTAATATGTAATATTACTGATTATGGAATATATGTGTATATCTATGCATATATATTATATATATACACAGTTTTCCAAAAGGATTTTATAGAGAGATTATTATCCACACACTTAAAAACACAACCTGTATCATTAGGAATAAAACTATAAGCATGCTCCTCTTTACAAAAAGCTAAGGTTGACAACATGTTTGATTCACCATTGCTGAGAAGAACACTTCCCTTCCACAACCAAACATCTACTGGATATTTAAAAATGCTTTGTTTTCCTGTAAGAACTCTGATTCTAAGCAAAATACATTAAATTTACACAAGCAAATGGAGAAATGTATTCTGATTTTTTTCTATATTGTTTGTCTAGAAATCAAGGCATTTAACCATTAAATTAGGAAAGGGCACAATGGTCAGTGGACGAGGATAATTCTTTTATCCAGGAAGTACTCAGATTGATGTAGTACTTCTCCTCTGTTTATTGTCTGTAGCAAAGAAAGGATGTTCTTTGTTCTGATTAACTATCTTCATTGTCAAAATTTGTATAAAAGTCACCATAAATTGTGCTCTTTTACGTCTGCAAATGAGGGTTCTGGGTGAGGCCCTACCCTCTAGTCATTCTGCATGGCAAAGAACTTCATCCACTTGATCTAGGGATCACTGAGATATTTTCATTATGAGAAAATTTATGGTGAAAGCTACTAGACAAGGACTGAAGAGGAAGGTAACTTAAGACACTGAGTGGAGAACCTCCTGGCTTGAAACTTTAGAGTCGTATATCCACATGCTAAAATGCAAAAATCACTACTCAGGTTATGCCTGTCAGAACTAAATCAACCAATAAATGTCAGGAAAAAATTAACCAATAAATGTCAGGAAAAGATTAACCAATAAATGTCAGGCAATTAGAATGGTGACATCTAATTGGGATACTATAAAATATATGTAATACATGGTCTTTCATGTTTCATGATAGAGAACTTCAGGGAGTCAAAGAATAACTATCTGATGAGCTGAAAAGATGCTGAGGCTTCTCAGGTGACTCAGATCTGGGGGTGGGGAGGGTAATCATCAGATCCAACACATGGAAGATCCTGAAGGGTAACCTATTGAACAGGGCTCCTTGAACAAGCTTACCCTATGCCCCTCCTCCTCAGCATTTATGGTGGTTTGACTGAGAATGGCCCCCATAGGCTCAGATGTTTGAATATGTGGTTCCTCAGTGAAACTGTTTGGATGTGGTTAGGAGGTATGGCCTTCCTTACTAGAGGAGATGAATCACTGAAAATGAACTTTGATGTTTCAAGAGCCCAGCCATTCCTACTTAGCTATCTCTACCTCATGCTTTTAGATATAGGTAAAGTTCTCAGCTATTGTTACAATGCCATGGCCGCCTGCTTGCCACCATGTTTTTCTGCTCTGATGTTATAAACTCAAACCTTATGAAAATTATAAGCCATGAATTTAAGGCTGTTTTCAGTTTCTTTGGTCAGCGTGTTTTATCACAGGAGTGTAAAATTAACAAAGATGGTGTCCTTTATAGTTTGTGAAATTAACTGCTAAATTCCCGAGATCTATGAACCCTAAGAACCACTGGTCAAGCTGGAGTAGGTCACCATGGGAACCCAAGAACATAGCTGGCAGCAGAGTGATGTTTTAGGGGCTTGGACTTGTGATCAAAATCGGAGTCAAGGGCAGTCTCACAAGACTTTTTGGGGATCAGGCTGTGTTCTGCTCTAAGTTACTCCACATTACATGGAGTTAATAGCTTTAGGCTGTTGCTTGTCCCAAGTGACTCCATTTTACAAATAGCATTTTGCTCATTTTGAGTGCAAATACTGAGACAGGATGGCTTTATATCTTGTTTATGCAAGTAAACAACTACAATCTGCCCAGCACAAACCTTGGCACAGGCAGTTAAGACACTCATGAAGATGGAATATTCTGCCTGGGAAGTTACCAGATTTAATCAGGACCATGTAGAGGCAGCAGTGTATGCAAAGCATATCAGAAAAGAAAGAAAGAAAATGAAAATACCAATGAGCTTACCAGGCAAGCAGATCAATAGTCATCCAATCACTCCACAGGGATCTATAAAATGGGAACCATTTAACACTAGTGCGGGAGCACCCACTGACATAATCAGACTACCTACTGAAGGTGTCATGAGACTGACAAGCAAAAAACTCTTCACTGTCCTCCTGGAGATTCAGTCTTTGATTGATGCTATTCACTCAAATTGTCACTAATCTAGATTCAGTTCTCAAGCTTTGAGAAGTTATGAATCTCACACTGAACTTTCTCTGTGTATCTCATGAACTCTGTGACTGGCGTCACCAATATCTAGCTAGCCACCTGCCAAGGCTCTCTTTGTGTCTGCATCAGGTTTCTGCTCTTGCCCTCATGGTCTTCATGAAATTTACAATGCCGTTAACTTTCTTAGTCTCATCTGAATGTGTGTGTTTGTGTGTTGGGGTGTGTATGTGTGTGTGTGTGTGTGTGTGTGTGTGTGTTGCAGCTATGTATTCTAGAAATGGATACTAACGCTAAAATGGGAAGAGAAAACCTGTATATGATAATGGATATGCCTATCAATCAAAATCAGTAGTATTTGGTGCTTTCTTTTCAGGTCTAACTTGAAGTTGCCTGTACTTTATTGTTGTTCAATAAATTTATGAAAAGACATAATGAAAAGAGAACAATGTATCCATCTTCATTACTGATATAGTACATCCATGACAGAATGATCCCTCAACCAGTGGACTCTTTTGTTATATTCAAGTGAAGAGTGTAAGACTTGAATTAGAGGACATGCAGTTTGTTCTCATTGTAGGAAAGTGCAGTTTTTTTTCAACTCTTTTACTCTTGGCTCTTCAGGGGCCCACTACTCAACTTGTAAATAAATACAGAGTCTTAATAAATATATATATATATATGATATAAATGTCTAGCCTTAGCTTGGCTTGTTTCTAACCAACTTTTGCCCTTTGGGCTCTTTCCTTTTCTTACTTCTGTATATCTTACTTTCGCTCTTACTCTGTGGCTGGCTATGTGGCTAGGTGGCTGGCCCCATCTTTTCTCATTCCATGATCTCTCTTGTTCCTTCTTCCTGCCCATATTTCTCCTGCTATGTATTCTTGTTGCCTGCCAGCCCTGCCTATTCTTCCTCCTGCCTTGTTGTTGACCATTCAGCTCATCATTAGACCATTAGGTGTTTGAGATAGGCAAAGTAACACAGCTTCACAGAGTTAAACCAATGAAACATAAAAAAATGCAATACATCTTTACATCATTAAGCAAATGTTCCACAGCATAAACAAATGTAACACATATTAAAATATTCTACAACAGGAAAGAATCCTTTGTTTGCTTGGTGTGTATGGAGAATGCCCTAGACAATTTGTCTGAGTATTATGCATTGCTTCTGTTGTAAGAGGAAAGGGATAACTGATTTTGCTGTTTCTACAGCTTTAAAGTAGCAATTAAGCATTATTCTTAGTGAATAAGAATGCTAACAAAGTACTTAATATGTAATAGTAGCTGTGTTGGGGATCTACTGAAGAATAGTTAGGAAACTCCAAAATAAGATGTTATGTGTAAGAAGATCTGCACTGGCTACAAGGAAACAATGTTGCACAGAATAAACTTGATACTCATTATCATGTTCCAGATACAGTCCTGAGATGGACATGTGGAAGACTCTACTCACAGATGTGTAGACAGAGACTGCTCATTGGTTTCCTGACTACCCATACCCGAATAATCACAGAGAATTTATAGTAATTTCAAAACTGCTTGGCCAATAGCTTAGGTATATTCATTACCTAAATAACTATTTTATTAATTTATATCTTAAATTAATTTATATCTTAAATTAATCAATTTCTACTAATCTATGTATTGTCACAAGGTTGTGGCCTACTGGTAAGGTTTTGTCTGAAATCTGTCTCCTTTGGCAGCTACATGGCATGTCTTTGACTCAGACTACTCTTTCTACATACCTCTTTTAGCCTGGCTATATTCTTCCCTGTCATACTACAAAGCAGTTTTATTCATTAAGCAGTAACAGCAACACATATACAGAAGGACATCCCACATCATCTCCCCTTTTCTGTCTAAATAAAAAAGGTTTTAACTTGAGCATATTAAAATTACATATAAGAAAATAGGTATAAAGCAAGAATTACAGTTACAATATTTAGTTCATTTACATTTGGCAAAATAAGGAAAATACTCTATAATCTATCCTATCTTTGTGAGTCTAAAGTTTTATATCCAATTTACCTTTTATCATAAATAAGAAAAACTATAACTGTCTTCAACTCTTCAAAGACTCCCCCCAGATGGATATAATATTACTTAAGTAAACAGAAAGTGCATTGTAAGCAACTTCCAATGTTCTAGAACTGGTAGAGACATCTCGCTGCCTGGACAGTCACCCAAAGTTCTTCTGTAATGTTGGGACAACCATGTTCAGCCTATAGGCCTATAGTATCTGACAAACTTTTTCATGAAGCAAAAGTTTCAAAGATTGTTTTGTCTAAATTGGCAGTTTATCAGTCACATTCTTCTGTGTCCTGCAGAATGTCTGGCAGACTATTCCATGAAGCAGAAACACTGAAAGCTCCTCTCACCTTCTTTTGGCAAGTTTGGCAGTCATTATTCTGTCAGCCCTGCATCTACAGTTTATACAGCATACTGTCAAGCAGTTCAGACAAGAGCAGTTTCTTGCAAATTCCATAATGAGATTCTTCAAGGCCCATCAACTTTTTGAGGTAGATTAGTGTTACCTGAAGCAGACATATCTCATTGCCTAAAAAAGTCTAAGTTCTTAAAACCTTTTAAATGCCATATTCTGTATGTCTTTGAAACATTGAAGATTATCTATTTAACTGAAATATATCTCCATATATCTAGGAAACCTAACATGTCTAAAAGTTTGATTATTATAAATGACCATCTACTAACCTATATTTCTTAATTATAGATTATATTTTAAGTGAGCTACACAAACATCTAATACCTTAAATAAAAGTAGAAATATATATACACATATATATGTACAGTGTAACAAAATCAACATTAAATTTGTATCAATAGACTAAGATTTATACCAATGTAAAGTATTCATTTCTATACCACATCCCCTTTTAAATGAAAAAAAATTATAAGGAATCATTTTGGGAATTTGGGCATTGTTTTCTTCAAACTGCTTCTTGCTGTTTGTTGGGTGAGGGAAGTACTTTTTGTGTTTATGGAGACTTTTCTGAGGATCTTGTTCCATCAAATGACATTAGCCTGGAAAGAATCCACGTGTTCTCATCTTCTGTGGAAACAAAAGCAAAACCTCTTTTTCAGTTACATATCCTTAGAGTCAAAATTTGAAGCCAAGATACCTCTAAAATATATATGCTGGTTTAGCTTAGCAGCCCTCAGAATCAAATGCCTCTTTGCAGTCAAAAAATTAAAGAAAATGCAATAATATACCTAATACAGACTGTCTGTGTATATTTTATCTTTACTTGGCTTATTTTTTCTACTCCTTTAATCTATGACTCTCTCTTTAAAGACTTTGTTTTATTTTTTAAAATTACTTCTTTTTATAACTGTCTATACTCTTTTTCTTTTCTCTCTCAAGCCTAGACATACTTTTTAAAATACTGTGACCCGTTTAGAGGTTTATTTCTGTCTGAATCTGTATTTTTTGCATATCTGTAATCATTTTTTGACCAGGAGCATTTTTTTAAAAAATGCTAAGTGAGCGTGACTAAGATTAACACTGTTGACTCTGCCCAGCCTAACATTTCCTCTGCAAGCCATGCTCACTGCCCCAGCTCCAGAGATGTAGAGTATCTATGTTGCCACAAATAAACTTGTAAAACTTTGTTCACAAACCCCATTTAAATGCTCCATAACAGGACATCCCCCCAAAAAAGTAAGAGCTGCCTGCATTCATTCTTGCACCCAGCACAAACCAGAAAGGCTTCTTTTAAAGAAGTCATGTTGTTACTTGCAGCCAGGAAACAGAGTTTATCTGAAAAAAAATGTGGCTACCAAGATGCTCAAATTGACTCCTGTTTTTGTGGGTCTAGAAGACTTCTTAAAAAAAAAGCTTTTTAGGTCTTATGTGGATCCATTTTGTAGACAGGAACTGCTCATTCATTTCCCATCCGCCCAGACCCAAATAATCATACAGAATTTATATTATTACAAGACTGCTTGGTTAATAGCGTAGGCATATTCCTGCCTAGCTCTTATCTTATATCTTAAATTAATCCATTTCTCTTAATCTATGTATTGCCATGAGACTGTGGCCTGCCGATAATTTTCCATTCGGCCTCTGTCTTCTTCAGCAAGTGCATGACATCTTGACATCTCTTTGACTCCACCTTAGATGCAGAGCTTGCAACTTAGAAACGTAAGGTTTGCCCAAATCCATAAACTCACAGAACATATCTAAATACTTGGGTGTAAATATTCCATACATGAAAATACATTCTAGATTTCTTCACTGTTAGTGTCTCTTATGGACTTTGGAGTATTCATTGGCTATTTTCACCAGATATAGACTGGCTGGAAATTAGAAACCTTTCTGAGAATTGGGTGGCTTCTCATTACCCTTGTAGATGGGACAAGAATCTGCCCTGGAGAAAAGACTGCAGAGCACACAAATCAATAGTGTCTATGAAGGAAAGGGCATGTGCTAATTACTTTTTAATAATGATCAGTGAGTGATTACAGGTCTCTTCCCTTCATGCAATTACTCTACAAACTTTTGAAAAGTTGAGATGATATAAGACACTATGACAGGTACATGCTTCTACTTAAGAAGAAAGATAAATGATATTTATACAAAGTATACTGCTCACTTCCATAGTTAATGGGCATTTTGAAAAGCCAGATGTCTAGAAAGCAAGTAATGCCAGCAAAAGCAAGTAATGCCAGCTTCAACCACATTTTCTTCTTACTTGAGTCTCCAAGATAGACTTTTTGAAAGACACTTATTGTCACAGCCTGATCATTTTGATCACCTAACCAGACTTTGAGTTAGGATACATATGTAAGATCTTAAGTTTATAAGAAACACTGATTATGCGGTGCGGGAGAAAACAACAAAATGTAAGAGCCAGTAGCAGATACAAAGAAGAAGAGAGAGGCTGAATAGTTAAAGCCAATGAGTATTCATTCTAAACAACTCTGTTGTTGTTAGAAAGCAAGATAATAAACCACCTTATCTTCAAAATGATTTTGACTGGCAGCAGACAAAAATCCACATGAACTTGTGTAAATATAGTATATTCATCAAAAAACTTTCCTGTTATCTACCCTTCTATGAATCATGTTCTTTCAAGTAGCTTTTTAATTCTCTCCTTTGAAGTGTGGCTTATTTTATACTCCTTGAACCTGCCTGCTTTGTGATTTACTTTAAGGTATAGGAGGAAATACAAGTGGTAAAGCCTAGAGCCCAAGAATCTTTGCATGTTCAATCTCTTCTGGAATACTGCCCATGTGCCATCTAAATAAGACAGGACTAACTTGCTGAATCATAAGAGAACAGGAAAATGCATTTATTTTCCTATTGCTTCACCTGCTATTCTAAACTACCTAACAGCCTTTTTTCCCTCCAAACATGTGAGAAAGACTAACAAAGAGGAGAAAAAAATCTTCTGGTTTGTAACTTTCCATAATACTCTTCATCATATCCTGCTCCCAAGAACTACCCACAATTCCAGGAGGACTACATTGTCTCCTGAGGGAACTGCCCCTAATGACCTAAACTAACTCTGCCCTTTAAGGGTTTCATGCCTCCTTTCAGAAACTCCACACATGAACCCTTGGTAGATACACTGAAATCACATTCAAATCATATAGGGCGATACAAAAAGTTCTAAACTAAATTCTACAGGAATTAGAGAAAGAACTGACTTCTGGGTTGGGAAACCAGAAATAGTTATTTTCTTCTTCAGTCTCCTTTCATTGAGGACGTGATCTCCTGTCTTAGTTTTGAAGGTTGAGTAGTATTTCCTCTGGTAAAGATAAAAAGGGGGCATAACATTTTAATTTTTTAATAAGAATAACTCTTCACTCGAAGTTTGCAATGGCTTTCTTAATGTCTTTAATATCTTAAATAAAGATTTGTACCCTTCCCCTGACTGAGAATAAATTATATAGATACATGAGTGTACCTTCTTCACATGGCAAAGATCAAGACCAGCAACACAGTTTCAGAAAGATAATTCTATTTCCAGTGGATAGAGTAGTGCTCTGCAGAAAACACCTATATCACCCCAGCACTTGTTGAATAAAAATGTGCATATTTTATTCATAAAGGTCAACTAATTAGTAAGACTGAATTTTTACAAAACAAAATTTAAAAGCCAATTATCCTAAATGGTAGAAGACTAACGGTTATATATTTGACATGCTGAATTATCCATCCAAGCAAGAAGGGGTTGAGGGAAGGACAGAAAAAAGGCAGGGAGGAAGGGAAAAATTAAATAAAGGAATTAAGGAATGCAGATATAGAATGATGGGGAGGAAGGAGGAAGCTTTTTAACACTGCTTAGTTTGCAGATTCTTCAATGCGATCTCCTTTACTACTCCACAATCAATTATAAACGCCTAATTCCATTATCATAAAAAAATAACGGACTACAGAATCTGAATGTTTTTTCAAACAACACACACAGAAATTTGAAGTAATCATTGCCATAAGAAAAGATGATAAACCTACCTGTGGCAAAATTAAAGGAGAAGATTCTAGATCATAAATGCAATAAAAGGAACATATCAAAAACAAAACTCAAATTTTCTCAGATAAGATCACATTTTCCTAATACCATTAGTATACACACACACACACACACACACACACACACACACACACACCCCTCTCCTCTGGTTGAACATCAAGAAGTTTATCAATGTACACACACACACACACACACACACACACAGACACACACACACACACCCCTCTCCTCTGGTTGAACATCAAGAAGTTTATCAATGTAGTGTATAAGAAATATGTTTTTATGTTCAAAAAGGAGGACTTACTCTTGAACTTGTATTCCCAGACTCATATTGAAGACATGCCGTTCATTTTCCAAATTATATTCATTTTACAATTATGATGGAGCCACTATACTGATTTAAGAATTTTTAATGGCTTCCTGTCATGCACAAAAACAAAACATGAAGTCATCCTGACAAAAAGCAGAGGCTGGAAAAGGACATGCCTGTAATTCTGTGAGGTCTACTCACAGCACAAGCCACGTGAGGCTAGCAGGGCAAGACACAGCAACAACAGGAGCTGAGTAACACGTAGGTACCACTGAAAATATGATGCAGCCTGCTGCTCCTCAGAGCAGCAGAACGTAAACAGTACATGCAGGTACTAATCCTGAAGCCAAAGGAGCTCTTATATCCCTGAGTCAGTCAGCTATGAACTGCAGGATACTGCAAGAGGGGTATCTTATATCTCCTTACCAGCTCTGGGTAAGAAGTATCTCATGTCTAGGCCAATTGAAATGAACAGACAGAGGCTGGATGCACCACTCGGACAGTGCAATCTGGGGAAGTTCCATTAGCATTTTCTATATGATAATAAACCACTTTATTGTCTTTTCTTCCCTCTCTTCTCTCCAATCACCAATCTTGATCAATATAACTCAGTCCACGACCAACCACACAACACACCCTTCCACTGTGATGACCTGACAGAGCCTCCTCCTGCAAATCAGACTCCTCATGTGTCTTTCTTCTTTGAAGGTGCTACTCTATGATTTATAAACAGCTACAAGCCTTCTTTGATCTTTAGAAATCTAAGTGTATTAGGTACCTTTATTTTACTGTAGTCATGCTACCTGTGGGAGTTTACTCACACTAATAATAATAGTAAATAATAGTGGGATTAATTATGAGCTATTACTTTTAGATAGTCTACATTGGTATAGATTCTTGTATATTGATACAAATTCAAATTATATTTGTTATGTTGAATATGCTGCTATTTTATTTCTGTTTACAATATTTGTGCACCTATGCAAAGTTATTTTGTCATATCATATGCATGCATGTTTCTACTTCTGCTTAAAATATTTTTGTCAGTAAAATAGCATTACATGGTAAATATATGACCATGGAGCTTTATTACATTAGTAATAGGTAGCTAGTGTCCCATAATTGAAAACTGTGTTATAAGGATACTGACTTAAATTATGTTAAACTTTCATGGAAAGAAAGAATTTTTAAAGTAATGACAAGAGGTATGTTTTTGTTTTGTCTTGTTTTGTTTTTGAGACCAGGCAGAGGGTTTCCATTTTTAAATTTCTATTTTCTCTATTACATTATAAACCATGATAGAACCAACTGATATTGGCATCTGTTTGTGCTGCTGCCCAAATACCTTCTAAAGTGCTGACACAGAACAGCTCTCAGCACATGATTGGACTCAGTTGCTCTGGATATTCATTAGTGTGGTTCCTGAGGACTCAGGGGACAGTTCTGAGATGTGGGTGAGTGGGTGAATATCTCCATGAGTCTCTCATGTCTCTCTCTCTCTCTCTCTCTCTCTCTCTCTCTCTCTCTCCGTGTTTTGATTGGTGAACAGTCTTGCCCTAATGTGATTTCATAGTTTCTCTAATTCTAAATTAGTACCAAGATGAACATGTGTAGTCTTTAACATGATCTCACTGAAACTTATTTCAATCTATATGGAGGTATAAATAAAAGAAATGAGTTTCCAGTTTAGACTCAGCTGAATATAAAAATTTAGCTGATTGAAACATTATTCTATTTTCATGTATAAACTGAATAATGGTAAATGAGGGCCTGCTATTTTCTAGAAACCACCTATCTGTGATATCTAGCACTATTATAACAAAATATTTGAGGTCATTAACTCATAAAGAGAAAAGGATGGTTTGTCCATTCATCCTCTTATCAGATACCCCATCCACTTCAGAACTTGGCCACATAGTGCCCTGTGACAGGTAGAGTCGTCAGACCCAGTTTGCTTACCTACCAGTTATGCCACCCCACAGTGTACCTCAGGAACCATGAGATATACTGTACTCCTGACCCCAAATAAGGACTCCCTTACACTGTCCTCGACTACAAACACATCTGAAGACAATGTGGCATCCTGTGCCCTGCTCCCACAGATTCACACCCCTGTGTCTCTAACGTCTGCTACTTAAGGACCACTTGAATGATACTGTGAGCCCTCCAGAGACTTCTGAAAATGGAGAATAAGAATCATCTAAACATAGAGAAAGTCTATGTACCAGCCCCAAAACTATACCTATCATCATGAATTAGGTAACCTAGACCCACAAGGAAAACATTGGAGTGTTTTTCTTCATGTGTGCATACTGGTTTTGAATGTATGGATATGTGTATTTCATCTGGGATACCCATAAGTGTTTGAAACTAGAAAGGGACTATGGGGAGGGAAGGGATTTTTAAAGAGATGAGAGATAGAATACAGTGATAAAAGTGAAGAGAAATAGAACAGGAAGAAGTAAATGGGCTATGGTGAGTGAGTAAAATAGAGAAGATAATGTCAGAAGGATTAGTAAACACTTAAAGACATTTTGGAAAAGTATGCCTATAGAAGTTTCCTAAAATACATACTAAATATAAAAAGCTTAAGCAGAGTTACTCTGTAACAGAGGAACAATACCCCAGTTAGACACCATATGCTCACAAATAAAACTTTAGTACTAGGAATGGGTTACCTCTCTTTTAGTTTCCTCTTTTATGGCGGTGGATTCCCATAGACTCCAAAACATTATAGGCTATTACCATATTCCTGCTTACCCCCAGAATATAAAGGTAAGACCTTACAACGAATGCACCAAATGCTTGGGATGTGAACGTGGATAAATCAAGCTAATTCTGGCCTGAAAGCTTCATCCCACTATAGAGAGTGATAGAATGTGCTATGCATGCTACTAGAGGGGAAAATAATGACCAATAACAATCAGTCTTACTTGTGAACCCTGTGAGGTACAATAAAGACTGCTCTGGAATATAAGGGCCACTCGTGCAGTAGTGGTCCAAATTTTATGGGAGCAACCAACCACTTTCTGATTGAATTTAAGACCTACTAAACAAAAAAGAACTCTGATCTTTCACCTTTAGCAGAGTCAAGAATGGTGGTTAGATATTTCATAAGTCCCAGGAAGAAGCTGCCTTAATTCTGTTAAATGGACATGTTACTAAAACTACCCCCTAATAACTTATTTTTATACCCAGTGATCAGTGCATAAACTTATTTTTACACCCAGTGATCAGTGCATCTCTCAACTCTCTTCAGGGAAGGTTCTTCCTGAGATAGATGGTAATTAACACAGATATTCATAGCAGACAACTGGATAATATACAGAAAACAAGAGTCTTCAAAGTGCTCAGCTCAAAATTGGGCTATCAACATCACATTCCTCTCCTTAAAGCTCAGAGATCTTCATCAAAATGAGAGCAGAAGACCACAAGAGTCAGAGGTGGGGAATACCTTTAAGAATAGTGTTTTCCAGTGTATGTATGAAAGCTAATGTATGAAGTCACAGAAATTGGGAAGTCATAGCATGCGTAAGACCCTAACCAACAACTCACTCCAGACAGAGTCCCACCATGGAGAAGTTGGGGATGAGTAAAAAATCCCACTGCATCTAGGGAGCTATCGTGGTATTTGATATCTAGGGAAAATATGATCAAATACATCACTTAAAATTCTCAACTAATTAATAAAAATAGAGCTAGGGATGGTGATATATGCTTAGAATCAGCTTTAGGGAGGCTGGAGTAGAAAGATTGCTGTGAGTTTGAGGCTAGCCTCAGTTACACCATGAGTTTGAAACCAGTCTAAGTTACATAAGATCCATCTCAAAAGCAAATAAATAATTGCCAGTTCATTCATATTATTCTATGGTTAGGCTCTTCACAAGACCAAGCCAAAATTTCAGCATGGGTTAGACAGAGCCTTTCCAGGTTCTACCTCGGGATAAAGAGCCACTGGTAGGTAATGGTTCCTAAGTTCTTCAGTGGTGTAGTTGATGGTAGTCTGCCATGCTCCATTGACTGACCCACTCCTATATTCTTAGGGAAAAACTAACTGAATCAGTGGGAGATATATATATATATATATATATATGGCATGAGGTTGAGAGGGGTAAGATGTTGAGAGGAATTCAGAGGTAGTAAGAGGCAGGAGTGGAGTTGATATGACCAAAATACATTGTGTGTGTCTGGGTGTCTGTGTGTAAAATTGTCAGAATAAATAACATTTAAAAAGAAAAGAAAAAAAAAGAGGAGGAAAAAAAGAGGCGCTTGAGAGATGATACAGCAGTTAAGAGTTCTTCTTGCTCTTGTGGAAGCCCATGTGCACCTGGAGGCTCACAGTCATCTGTAACCCCAGTTCCAGGGGATCTAACACAGTCTTTTGGCTTCTGCTCGCACCAGGCACACGTGCGGTACACAGACAAACATGAAGGCAAAACACTTTGAACATTAAATACAAATAAACATTTCAGGAGCTGGGAGAGCTGTATTTTTGGAGCAATGGTTCATATTTTCTTGTACATAATCAACCCCTCACCTTATCATCAGAAGGCAAAAATAAAAATGTCACCAGGGTGCTACACCCTTCTTGGAGGGTACATCTCCAGTGACCTTCCCATAAGGCTCGATGTCCAGGTTTTACCACCTCCCATTATTACTGCTCTGTGAACCAACTTTCTGTAGGGAAACTTTCAACATTCAAGCTAAAACAGACGTGCTATATCTTATGCTTACAGCAATGCCACAAGCAGGCATCGTGAATCAGCATCCAGCTGGAAAGGAGAGGAAACAAGTGCCTGGACAAAGCTATGCCCTTAACAAAGGGCAAAAGGCAAGGCGAAGGGCCAAAAGTGCCATTTCCGCTTTATTTCTATATTCTAGAATCATCTTACGATATTTAGATGGAAAATTAGCGAAACAATCACAGCCTAATAAAAACTGCCAGATCTTAACGCTGAGCTGTATTGAAGATGCACCAGGAAAACTTCTCCCAAGCAGACGCTGCAGTCAGCACTCTTCCCCGAGGCATCATGCCAACGTGCAGCATCTTAACAGGATCCTCGGATGATGGATGTCCGCTTCTCTCGCTGGCAGCATGGACGTGTGTCTCTGTGCTAACCAGATACTTAAGAGAACAATTTTTTTTATTATCTTTATTTGAAAACCACTTTGCACAGACCTCTAGGGAAATGAGGTTCCATCTTCTAAATGCACATTTCCATCTTTGTCCACAGAAAATTGTGTGATGGGAGGAGCAGTGGCTTTTCCCCGAGAGTGCTCCGAGAGTGCTCCGAGAGTGCTCCAAGGCCCCTTTCTTATTTCCGGTTTTAAAACGCTCCGATTTTACATCCCATCAAATATGAAAGTTCGAGTTTAATATATCTTAGGAAATTGTCTCCTGTAGATTATGCCTTTCAGCTCTTACCATGTTAAGTTGTAATTTGCAGTTTTGAAATGCTCCATCCAAAGGACACGTTTTCCTTAGTCAAAGCAGAAGGAATTTAATTTTTCTTGTCTGCATAGATTGATTCACTTTCCTTTTTTTAAAAAGAACTCGTCGTGAATTTGTTGAGTGGTATCAAGATAATGTATGTTCTTATTTGGGTCTCAAAAATGAATAATATGTGATTCTGAAATGCACTTAGGGTAAAATAACTAATCGTATTCTATTGAACATAGTTTTAATGAGAACAGTGTATTAATGAGATCAGGTGGACGTCAATATAACTCAACATAGTTTGGAGCAAACACTATGTTGTTATGCACTGAATACACTGGACTGCCATCCCTCAAAGAGTCCAGAGAAACTGGGCTACAGAAAACAAGGATGAGAAAGCAATGTTTAGCCACAGTTAAACATGTATATCAAAGCTGCCAGTGTGTCCTGCTGTGTTCCTGTTAAGCTCAGTTTCTGTCCTCAAAAACTATATTGAAAGAAAGACTTTATAGCCCTAGTGATAAGTTCCCTGAGGAAAACTTTGTTCATTCACATCTTCCATGAGCTCTAGAAAGTAAGAAACTGTTCCTCTTTCACCTGCACTTTTCTCAGATCACCTTTCCATTCTGGATAAATGTGAAAAGACCGAAACTTTTCCTGTGATGTTACAAAGCCCCTGTAAAGACACCCTTAAGTGGTATTTAAATGGCAGTTTTAAATGCAGCAAAATTATTCTTGGTTGAAACAAAATACAGAAAATAAAAATTAGAAATTATATCGATCAATGCAAATGGCATGCAATTAAATCAAACGCAGAAGAGAAAGACAGGAGCTACATCATTTTAAAACTCACCCAAGGGAGGTTGTAACAACTGAAGAATCCCTGTCATGGTCACTTTGAGACACTTTCAAGTGATGGGCAGAAGACTGTAAAACACTAATAAGCACATGAGATCTGATCATTCAGATCTGATCATACTGTGATTGCTCTAATCCGTTCTGTTTTAATAGACTAAGACAACCTGTGAACTGCTGGCATTTATTTATTTCTCACTTCTTCAGGACGGAAGTTCAAGACTGAGGTGTTGGCCCATAACTCCTCTCCAGCTAGAGTCCCACCCATGAAATCTGACTTGAACCTTAATTACCACCCTCAGGGCTCTAACTCCAAGTATTGTCAAACTGGGAATGAGTACCTCAGCATGTGATTAGGCCTGGATACAAAGCTACGTGTATCTTAGTGGACCTCACTATCATTCATTCTCAGAAGGAAAATTCTATTATTTTAGGAAGCACACCCCATGAATCTCCATGAAACTTGCGCCCAAAATTTGGAGGAAGAAACATTCTTTGAGTACCAGGAAGCCCTGTCTTAGGGCCTAACATTAGGCCCTTCATATTCCAGCACCACCTTCATTGAAACAGGAACATTCCACTGCCTGAGTGTCCTTCTCACTCATCTATCAGTCAAGAACTGGTTTAATTTACATTTAGACAAACTTGTCCACCGGATTCTCCTTCTCTTTCTTGTGGCCTTCTTCCATTCACTTCAGAAAATTCACAGATTATTCCTGCGTTGACCATCTTTTCACCGGAACAATTCCACCTTGAGCAATGCTACTCTCTACAATGGAACTCCATGTATGCAATTATCGGCATTTCAGCTTTTGAAATTAACTTTCTTTTCCCAACTTGAATAAGTGAAAAGGAAGCAATTGTTACCTCAGCGACTGCATTGTAAATTGCCTCTCTAATAGCCTCAAGAGTCAAACTCCTTTTGTGCTCTCTTCTGCCCCTTTTGGGAGGGCAATTCTCCACCTCCTCTCTCTTCTCATTGTGACTTTGTAGGGCTGGTAATGTTTGAACAGTCAGAACCACTTTTATCATTCCTTTGACTTGTTTCTTTGAATTTTGTTATTCAGGCTATCCTTTCTGATTCAGAATCCATAAATTTAAAAGACACAAATAAGAACTAGGCTTCTATAGATGGTATAGGAAATGGTATCCCCACACGAGAATATTTGGGTTGAAAAGGATCTGAGAATGGATTCTGGTTTTGCCTCGTATTTGGTGTGTGTTTTCAGGAGACTTTCCAGCATCTGTGTTTCTTACTTCCTTTATCTATATCATGGAGAGAATAAAGCAACTTTGAAGAATGGCTTTAAGCAGCAGAAAATATACAGCATTGTTGATCATATATATGAGGACCAACAGGGACAACTGAAGTGTCTGTAATCATAGTCAGTTTATAAATGTTAAAACACTCATATTCACTATAATAAAATCAGGCAATTTTTAATGGAATATAATGGCAGAGCAGTGTAATAAGACCCCTAGGACTCTGTAGGAGTGAGCCTCATTTGAACTCACTACCTCTTAGAATCATCCTCCATGATCTTCCTGGTTGCTCTACTTGAAAGGTCACTGGTGCCGTCATTCACTGCAAAGTTGGTGGCAACTCTGCAAGCAAGGTGTCAAAGATAAAAAGCAGCAGACTACTAGTTAAAGTAGTAGGGAGAGTTTCAATTAGTGGTAAGTGCTGCAAAAAGAGACCAGCTCATCTGCCCAGATCTAAAGGGGTATTTTAAAGGGAAAAGGGCAGTGGAGAAGCAATTGAGGCTTTAGGAGCGTCATAGCAGTAGAGACTTCCAATTGAGTTAGCAAGATAGCAATTAAACCAGGCATGCCTGCTAGCTACCTGTTACTACAGAAAGGACTCTGTCTTCACACCGGGACAGAGAGACTGAGGTCCCATCTTAAGGCATTGGTGGGAAGAAACACCTTTTGTGTGTTGTAGGGCCCTGTCTTCCCTATTCCTTGAGGCCAAAGCACAGGATGCAAGAATTGTTTACGCTAACCAGCTTAACTTCCCCTGCTCATTCTGGCAGCTGGAGGGAATTAGTTCAAAGCCTTGTTTCTGTCATTGCTATGATAATTTCACCTGCTAAGAAGGTCCTCACAGGCGCCCTAAATCTCCTCCCATCTGTCGGTCAGGGTTCCCCTGCATGGAGGCTCAGGCCGCTGGCGCCAGGCGGTCAACACTATGATCTCACTCCCAGGTGGGAGGGGGGCTCTCATCCTCTTGCCTCCAAGTATATAAGCCTACCTGTGCTGAATAAAGATTGACATTTACCCTTTGGATGAATGATCCGATCTGTGTGTGTGTGTGTGTGTGTGTGTCTGTTCAACTCCTAGGATAATGATCCAGACTCGTGGCAACCTGGTACAGGAAGCGCGCCTTGTGCCAGGAGAGTGAGGTTTCACAGAAAAGTGCGAGCAGCAGTGTGTGTGTGGTCAGGATTGAGTTTTGCCAAGCAGACATGTTAGGGGGCGTAGGGGTTATCTTAGGGTGTACTCTCAAGCTGGTAGAAACTATGTCATCATTAAAGGACTTTGATGCTAAGGGTAACTTTGATGAGCTAGGTCAAAGAGAGACTCTGTCAGGGACCACAGTCTTAAGCTTCTGAGGTTTCAAACCATGTAGCTGCTCGATATTGCTTGGAGCCTCCACAACATTGAGGGGGAGCACATTCTTCTTCCTCCAGACCTGGGGACCCAGATATGTAGACCACCTTGATCAAGTGAATGCCTCGGCTTATCCGTTTTTTTCCAGTGACTCTTGTACTCCACAACTAGGTGCAAATATCAGCCAATAGTGGGACTTCCATTTTATTGATAAATATGTCAGCGGCATTGGAGAGGGAGAGTTGGGGACACAGCTCTGCACTGCCATCTATAGTATTCTGGGCTGGAAGGGGAAGTTCTCTAGAGTCCCTTCAACTATTGAAGCTAGAATTCTCAGCTATCACAGAAAAGAATTCCATGCCAAGTCTGTCAGAAAGAGAATTGGAGGTTAGAATTTATCATCAGTAAAAGCATAGGAATTACTAGAGAGGCATTTAGGGAGTTACACAAGCCCAAGTATGGATTTCTCAGAAGAGACCTGTGTGTCAATGTCTTCACAATAAATAAAACCTTGATAGCATCGGAAGTTACATCTCCAAAAAACAGCTAAGGGAGCCCACCCCTCAGTAAATGAGACAGTAGGGTAGATCCCAACGGTAAATTGATGAAGATTATAGTTTATAAGTTAAAATCATAGGCCACAAAGACTACACATGGGAGTTAAGCGTGCTTCCACTGGGGGAAAAAAAAGTAAAAACTTTGTAGTCTTATTTGCAAGGTACGCAGAAAACTACACCTTCACATCTGGCAAAGGAATAAAGTCATATATACTTCAGCTTTAAGCATTATTTATTGCTATTCTAACATTCTTATTTGAAATGTTTCTTTATAAAAGGAATATTGTCTCCATGTTGATGATCTCCACAGTAAATGTTGATTTTGCTAGAATTGCCAATTCTCAGTTAGTAAGGTTTGAAGTTATGGTCTTCTTACCTTTCCCCTGCTCCCCACCTTGATTTCTATTTCTGTCTTCCCTCAGTTGGAACCCCATGTTATACTCACGATGCCTTCCAAGAAATCACTAAATGCAATGATAAATACAAGCATCCATCTTTATATCATTCTATCTTTAATAATACTATAGCTATCCCATGTCAATTTTTGTCACTTTGTCATAAAATTCTGGGTGTTATAAATATACCCTATAATCTAAGTACAGGAGACTGAGACAGAGGGATCACATATTTGAAAACAGCCTGGGGTAGAGAGTTGTCAACTCCAAAGCAAAACAAACAAGAAAAATGTATCATATATTATCAAGAACTATTCACTTTTGCAATTTTCAGTTTCTAAAAATTTTTAAAATTTTGTTTCTAAGATATCTTCTTCCCTGTTCCCATATCTGCCCTTCCTCCATCTCAACCATTCCACTCCCCCAAGCTCCCCTCAATCCTCCCCTTCTCCCTTCTCTCTTCTTCTCTTCCCTTCCCCCACCCCCACCCCCACCCCCATGCTCCCAACTTTTGCCTGACAATCTTGTCTGCTTTCTTCTAGTCAGGATCTGTCCCCATCAACACCTTGATTATAGATAGCAAGTTCCCCAGAACTATGATTCTAAACACAATCATGAGAGTGCTGTGTTAGTAGAGGTTCTCGAGAGGAACAGAATGTATAGAATGAATGTATACTCATGTCTTTTATATGGGCTGCCACCAGAAAATGTGGCCCAGATTAAAGGTATATCTTACCACCTAAAATGATATGGATTGAAGTACAAAGATGGGTCTTCCCACTTCATATGATCTAGTTAAGAAAAATCCCTCTATCTATGCTACAAGTGGCAGATTCAGAGAGGCTAGATAACAAGGGGGGCCCAAAGGGAGGGATGTGTGGATTTCCCTGGGAAGGGAAAATAGAGGAGATATCCTGGGTGGACTGGGGGCAGGTTGGGGAGGGAAATTGCATGATCATGTTGGGTGGGGGTTAATGGAAAGGGAAGAGTACTGAAAGAGGTACCTGAGAGCAGGGTGCATTTGGAGTTCAGGTAGAAGCCTGATGTAAGGGAAACTCTCATGAATCTACAAGAATGACCCCAACTAAGACTCCTAGCAATAGTGGATATATAACCTGAATTGACCATCTCCTGTGATCAGTTTGGTCACTATCCCAGTTGTCATTAGAGAGCCTTCATCCAGTAACTGATGCAGAGACTCACAGCCAAATATTAGGCTGAGCTCAGAGAATCCTACTGAAGAGAGGGAGGAAGGATTGTATGAGCCAGAGGGGTCAAGGATGTCACAAGTAAACTCAGGAACAACTAACCTAGCTCATAGAAGCTCATAGAGTTTGAGTCAACAACCAGGGAGCCTTCATGTGACCGACCTAGGCCCTCTACATATATGTGGCAGTTGTGTAGCTTGGTCTATTTGTGAGACTCCTAACAATGGGAGCAGGGACCATTCCTAACAATTTGCCTGGCTTTGGGGAACCTATTGGCCATACTAGATTGCCTAGCCCAGCCTTAAGACAAAGGGAGGTCCTTAGTCTTACTGCAACTTGATATGCTATGCTTTGTTGATAGCCATGGGAAACCTGACCTTTCTTCTGCATAGAAACTGAGGACTAGATCGGGTGTGGACTGGAGGTGGGGGCGGGGCAGGGGGAAGGAATATGAGGAGATGAAGGAGGGGAGACTGTAGTTGTGTCGCAAAATAAGTAAATAGGGTAAATTAAGAAAGAAAGAAAGAAAGGAAGGAAAGAAGGAAGGAAGGAAGGAAGGAAGGAAGGAAGGAAGGAAGGAAGAAAAATCCCTCAGAGGTGTACTCTGTCACTTAGAGTTTAGCTAATTCTGTAGTCAGATAACACTAACAGTAACCTTAACAAGCATTAATCATTTCAACCTTGAAACGTTGAAAAAAGCAGAAAGATTACCTCTGGTTTTATGGTGTCAGGATGTCCCTCTCAGCTGCTGCTTTTCTCCCCAGGCTTCGGTAGCAACCGTCCTTTTGCAAGCTGGACCTTGGTCCCTACCAAAGCATGTTGGTGCTGGTGCCCAGACAAAATAATTAGACCAGAGACTCTAGATGCACGGTTAGAACCAGAGACAGAGACCATTTATTTGGAAAGGGAATGCACTCAAGAATATGGATGGACTAATGATCTGAGGGAAAGGCCCAGAGAAAGCAGCCTCGGTCATGAGATGAATGATGCTTTATAGAGCATTTTTTAAAATAAAGTGTGACGTAGCACCTGCTTCTCCCATGCTTGTTTATCTCAAGCTCTCTGTCTGCTCGCTGTTCACTGCATGACGCCCAGGCAAGGGAGGGTTGCAGTCCTGCTCTGCAACTGGACTAGTGTATGCACTACTGCTGCAAGAAGCCTGAGTCAGGAAGAACTTCCAGGAAAAGACATGTAAAGTTTTCTTCAGTCGATGGTTTCCAGTCACAATCCCTCCACTGTTTTGGATTTTTCCACTCTGAACTAGCTGGGGTTACCATCAGAAATCTGTGCAAATACATTATAGATGCTTGCATTGCTTAGCAACGGCTTTATTGTTCTCTTTTAGGACAAAAAACACAAACAAACAGGCCCCCTTCATGTTACAAAAAAGTTAGATAATGATAATAATAGCTAATATTCAAATGCTTGCATGCTTATTATACTTAGTAATATGCTTGAAGCCCTTGTGAGCAGTTGATACTCATCAAGGCATTTGCTAGGTAAACATAGAGATTAGCAGTTTGCACGTTTCATTCCGAGATAACTTGAGTGTCATTAAGATTTTCTAGCTGAAACGAGAAACCGAGGACCTCGTTGCACCCACAGCTACATCAATCGACGAAAATGCAGGCAACGCGCTCCAATTCAGTCGTTTGTTAAATACAGCATATCTGTGTCGTTTTCACTTGGTAGTCTTCCAGCCTCCCTCCCGCCCCCTGCCTCACTGGCCAGGTGTCCAGGAAATGGCCAGGGCTTAGCAGGCAACAGAGAAAGCTGACTGCTTTGGAGTCCCATTTAAAGCAATATCTCCAGAGGGTACTCAACCCCGTGATCAAATTAGCGGCTCCTGGAGAGTTTCCGGGCAGCTTTTTCGTCCTGTTTGATTTCTCTTGGAGCTCAGATCAAGTGAGAAAAAAAATCTATCCCCAGGATGTAAGTGAAAACAGTGGCAATCTACTGGTGACATCGTCGCTTCAGAGCTGCTTTCTGAAGATTTCATTTGATGCAAACAGGGAGGGATCTTGGCAAAAATTTAACAGGAAGAGTTTGAGAATGAGATGGCAGGGAATTTGGACAGGCACCAACATATTCTTCCCGTCTCAGGTCCTCTGCTATATCCACGGAGTTCCAAGCTGTAGCAGGGTGCGTCCAGGAAAAGGCTGGGAACTCAATCTGACTAACAATGACGTCCTGTAAACCCCCCACGGGAACTCTGCTACTGCCTGGAGTTCAAAGGTCAGCCTTCACCCTTCACCGGCAGATTCCCTGGAACAAGGGAGCTAAGCTAAAAATTCAAAGTGGTTAGGAAATTTAGCCATTGGGGAACTGATCCCTAAAGTACTTCTCTCATGACCAGATTCATGCCATATGCAGGGGTTTATCTGATAGCAGTAGATTATTTCCCACATAATTGTAAGAAGAACAAGACCAGTCCCCCTCATGTTTCTTTTCTCTCTATTTCACACTTTCCTATACCATGAGGTCATCTCTTAAGCTGTAGTCTAACCAAGAAATCCTCACAAGGTACCAAAGTGGCAGAGTCACCAAATTTTAAACTTTCAGCCTTGAATAATACTACGAAATCAATAACTCGCTCTTTTTTTTTGGTAAAGTGCCCAGATTATGGTATTTCATTACAGTCACTGAAAATAGAAATAAGTCAACATACCAGGGAAGAAGTCACTATGATGGAAAAGAAAATTAAATAGCCAAGAAAGTATATCTTCTAAATGGCCTAGATATTGGAAAACCAGGAGAATCGTCATCATCATCATCATCATCATCATCATCATCATCATCATTATCTTTATTATTCCTCAGAGTTTTCAGCAAGTGCATGTGTCCCCTGAGGCTTCTGATGCCTTTGCCCACGGAGCCATCTTGCTGACCCAAAATTTCACTTTTGATGTATTCTTTTTCCCTTTAGCTTCTTTTGAACCTGCTTCTATCCACTCCCACTGGCGAGTTCATCTGCCCTGTTACTAAGGAATTCCATTGCTCATATTTGGATCCACTTCTTTGGGATTCAATATAAACTGAATACTTGCAGCTCAGAGAATTCCTGGTACTCCAGTACCAGATTGAGACCGATGAGGCATCTAGTCTTATAAACTGAACAACTATAGTATTCTTGGCCTTTCTGTAGGAGACAGCCATACCTGGAACTCAGCCTATTAGCTACTCTAATACGTCCCCTTAAAAACAAATACCTTTTCTATCAGTTCTGTACCTTTAGAAAGCCCTAACAAATACAACTACTGATAAGCAGTCTTTCAAACTGTGTACTTTTTACATATGTGTGTTTGTGCAGATTTGTGTTTGTGCATGTACACATGCATTTAGAAGTCACGGGCAACATCAGCTGTTATCCTCAGATAAGCTACCCCTCTCTTTTGGAGCAAGATCTCCCTTTGGAACTCACTGATTAGTCTGGATCAGCCAGTCAGAGAGCCCCAGGGATCCTACTGTCTCTGCCTCCTCAACACTGGGATTGCAAGCCCACCCTACCATGCTCAAGTTTTTATATGGACGCTCAAGGTAGAACTCAAGTCTTCATGCTTGCAAGGCACACACTTTACTGACAGCTGTCCCCCCCAACTCACTGATCATACACTTTATATTAGACTCGTCCCTCTATTCCATTAACGATTCTTTGTACTGTATTTTTATATGTCAGATATGATGTTTTTCAGTTCCTAAATATTTTCATTTTGAATATTCCTATATTTTGGCTGACATTTTCTATATGTCATGATCAATTTTCTAAAAAAAATTGATCTTGTCTTATAAGAAAGAGTTATAATAGCTACCTTAACATATCTGATGGGCAATTTCAAGATTTAAGTAATCACGTACCTTTTAAGCATTTATCAAATTGTCTTGATTCTTATGATATCACACAATATTAAATTGTATCCAAGACATTTAAATTTGATCTTCTTCATTTCTAAGTCTTTTTATAATCTACTAGAAAATATTGGTTGCTTCAGGGTGACAATCAGTAGGACAATATTCAGGTTGTCCGGACTTTTTCTCTGCACTGGTATAATCAAATGTCAGTTCTGTATTTTATGTCTTTCCCTTGCCATGTGGATTGTGTTCCACTCCAAAGCAGCGTTAGATTTGACTTGGAGTTCAAGTTTAAGTCACACAGTCTTGAAAGGCACTTCTGTGCCCTACTGTGCCTGTGTACACATTTCCAGCTCAGAGTTATGCCAAGAGTTACATCCCTGCATACCCCAGATTCAGAGACCTAGCTTCTTCTACCACGTGTCTTCTTCCTTGAGCTCTCACTCCAGATGACTTTATTTTAGTTCTCATAGCAAAAAGGGAGCCGTATCAGCTATTTAATCTTTCCACATCTCTGAACTGTTGAATAACTACAACTAGGTTGAGGTCAAGTGACGGAAAAGAGATAGAAAAACAATGCCAATTGCAGATATTGTTCAGACAAGAGCTCCAATTTTTTTTTTTTCTTTTTGGCTTCCTCTCTTTGACCAAACATTTCTTTGCATAGTGTGGATCTTACATGTCCCTCTCAGGCTCACGGACTAAAAAGTTGGCTGTCAACCTGTATGTTGTTGGGAGGCAGTAGAGACCTTAGAAGATGGTATCTGAGGATGAAAATTAGTTCACTGCAAATGTGTCCCTAAAGGAGATATTAGGACCCCAGAATTTCTCTTTCTGTCTCTGCTTCCTGATTGAGGTTAAATGAGCAGTCTTCTTCTCCATATATCCCTTGATTTTTTTTATGGGCCACAAAACAACAATACAAAATGACCATGAACTCAGAATCAGGAATCATGAGCCCAAAACAAACCTTTTGTCCTTGTAAATTGACTTAGCCATTTGCAGTCGGAGTGGGAATCTGATTGAGCAGTTTTTGCCAAGGTTTAATTTCCTACTTCATTGCCATATGCCTGTGACTGACTCTGATCAAGGCTGAAGGGGAAAGAGAGGGAAAATAAAAAACAGGGAGATAAAGAAAATAGGACATTTCTCCAAAGTCATATACATCAGAGGCCCATTTCACCAGTCCATTAGTCAAAATGAGATTTACCATGGAGAGTTGTGCCTTTAGCACATGCTGTGCAATTCTGAGATTTGGTTCATCTTGGGTCAAAGATGGGAGATAGAGAAAGAAAACTCCCCAGGTTTGGAACTCATGTCTGGTCTATAAGCATATAGGCTACTATGCTTTGAATCTGACCCTCAACTGCTTGCTATGGTTACTTTCCAAAGATCTCAAATCACTGTTTTTCATACTCCATTCAGAGAATTTTGTATGATGTTAGAAATGCTGCCAGCCACTTACCTCAGCCAGCCATCAAATGGGAGTTTCATACTTTTTTTAACCATATTAAATAATGACCAAGGAGAACTTCATAAAATATATTTGAATTGTTCTGGTATATTGACAGTATCATTTCAATATTTAATCAATATGAAAATAATTTAAGCATTTTGTATTATTTTTCTCATGCCATCTTTGAAATTGTATATATTTCGAAGTGATTAACCACATTCAAGTGCTTGATAGCCATACATGGCTAATGCTTGTATCAGAGCACATAAATCTGTACTTCATACAGCCTAGTGCAGTTCTTCCCTTGATGTACATGGTAGTTAACATGGTTTGGCTCAGTTGGTCAGGGGAGTGAGTAAGAGATTCCTGTGTGGTTAATTGGGTATTTGGACCGACTGATAGAGCTCTAGAGCTAAATCTATTACTTCCTAAAGTAATTCTGAATTCCAGATAGTAATGTAGGTGCAAGACATATGCTAAATGAAGATTGTATCTATGATTCTAATCTAGTTTTTTTTTCATCCTATGGGTTGTGACCCATTTAGGGGTCAGGTATCAATATCCTGCATATCAGACATTTATATTGCAATTCATAACAGTGCCAAAATTATAGTTATGAAGTAGCAATGAAATAATTTTATGGTTGTGGATCACCACAACATGACAAACTGTATTAAAGGGTCATAACATTAGGAAGGTTGAAAACCACTGTTCATATCCAAAAGCCTCAGAATTCTGTCTACTCCAAGGACTTCACTAACGCAGAGAATATGCCACTTGGGCACAGGCGTGAGTACTTACATTTGTATTTTTGTAATATATAGTCACTTCATAAAGGACTAACTAGAGAAATTATTTCTCTGAGTACCTCTTCTTAATCTTTGACAGCTGTGTCCTTGAGTCACAGAGATATAGGGCAGTAGGAAGAGATAACCTCATCTGATTTTTGAGACCTACGATGTATTCAGATCTTACTGTGGAAGCATTTATAGCATAAAGATGAGTCAATTCACTCCATTTCTATGTGATAATGGTCTAGAATCATTTCAGAGTTCTTCTTGGGGAAATGTACATGGGGTGGTAGATCAAAACTGAGGCCCCAAAGTGAACCACATTGGAATAAGAACTTAACTTGCCTATTAATCCTCTCCCTTCTCCCTAACATTTCTCTTATTCAGGTATGACAATCACTTTGGTAAAAATCCACAGTGCAAGAAAATTTTCATCAGGAGATGTGACCACTTCCTAAGGTGTGATTAGTATCCCATATCTAATCTGTAGTGTGGCACCACCCTGGGGGAGGAGAGAGTCTCCAAGGCACATACACAGTGAGAGTGCAATGTTATTTGTATACATTCCATAGAAATTCACAAGAAAACAAATCTTCCTTTCTCTAATACTCATGGTGTATATTCATTTTATGTTGTACTGTGTGGACATTTTCATGGAGGCATCTATTTTACCTTGAGCATACCCTCCCACAAGCCCCTCAACTTTCCTGTTGTGTTCTCCCTAGCATTAGTGCCCTTAGTGCCTATAGACAGTTTCACTTATACTTTAATGCTTTATATACATATATGATTTATGTATCTATTAAAAAGTCCAGCAACACACAAGAGAAATATACATTTGTCTTTCTGAGACTGGCTTAATTCTATTACAGTGATTTCTCTCAAGTTCATTCATTTTTCTGTAAATGATAAAGCTCTATTTTTTTCCTTATAGCTAATAAAAAATAATCCAGCTCCATAGTGCTTATATACCATATTTTATTTCCGTTCCTCCTTTATTGGATAAGCAAGTTGGTCCCATAAATTAGCTATTGTGAATAGTGCTGCACCAAACACTGATACTCAAGTATCTTTTGTGATTGATCAAGGTGGAGACCTTCAGATAAATTCCGAGGAATGATGTTGCAGCATAGTATGGCAGATCTAATTTAATTTTAACTTAAAATTAAATGATGGCAGATCTAATTTAAGTTTTTGAGAAATCTCTACATTCACTTTCAGAGTGCCTGGACTAGTTTGCATTTCCCCAAGCCGTGTGTGAGTGTCCTCTTTGTCTACACCTTTCCAGAGATTTTTATTTGTTTTCATAATGGCTGCCATTCTGACTAGGGTGTATGGGGTCAGGGTCAGCATCTTTGTAGTGAAATCAACTTGATCACAACGAATGATCTTTTCGGTATGTTCTTTATTGGGGTTGCAAATAATTTTTTGAGAAATTATTTATTTTTCTGTAATGTTTTTTATCCGTGTGTAAACCAGACTGTTATTGAACTCACAGATATTTGTCTACTTTTGCTTCCAGAGTATTGGTATTAAAAACATTGCCACCATAGCTGATGTAAGTTTTACTACCCTTCCTTCCTTCCTTCCTTCCTTCCTTCCTTCCTTCCTTCCTTCCTTCCTTTCTTCCTTCCTTCCTTCCTTCGTTTCCTCCCTCCCTCCCTCCTTCCCTCCCTCCGTTCCTTCCTTCCATCCTTTTTTTCCTTTTCCTTTTGGTGATGATAGTATTGGTGGCAGTGGAGGTGTGTATTTACTTGGTTTGAGTATCAAAATAATACCAGTTTAACGGAAAGATCTTGGTAGCATTCCTTTTTTTATTTTATGGACTAGTGTAAGGAAAATTAATGTGAGAAACATTGTACTTAGCTCTATAAAGTTGTGATAGACTCAGCACTGAATCTGTGTGGTCTTTAGATGTTTATAGAGAAGTTTTTATTACTGTTGCAAGCTCAATGTTTATACTAGATCAGTGTAAAATGTTTCTCAGTCCATGGTTTAATTTTGCTCTGTCATATACATCGATAAATTCGTCCATTTGTTGTCATTTTTTAATTTAGTGAAATATAAAAATTTGAAGATTTATTCTAATACTTTCTAAAATTCAATGTTCTATATTACAATGTTTCCCTCTCAGTCACTAATTTTATTAACATGGATCTTCTATCTCTTTCTTGGTGTTAGATTTGTTGAGAGCTTTTCAATTGTGCTTATCCTTTCAAAGAACTTTTGTTTCCTTCATTAGTATTCAGGGTTAATATCGAAAGCTAGGCATTAATTCTTTCCGTTTTGTTGACTTTGTAATATTTAATACCGTCTTATACCTCTTTTGCTTGACTGCTGTTTGCATATGGTTCACTCTTCCCTACCGCCTTATAAGTACATGTATTTCTCTTTTGTCTAAGGGATTTGTTCTAGAACTAGCTTTGTGGTATAAATTCCTTTGGTCTGCTTTTTATCATGCAGAGTTTTTCTTTCTCCCTCATTTATGACAAATACCTTTGCTAGGTATATTAGTCTGGATTGGTATTTTTTTCTTTCACAGCTTGGGATAAATCATTCAAGTACTCCTTGCTTACAAACTTTTGGTTGAGAAATATGTTGTTATTCCCATATTCCTTTCTTTTATGGGACTTGATTATTTCTTGCTTACATCTTTCAAAATACTTTGTTTGGTCTGTGTTTAGTGTTTACAGTTCCTTTGACAATTTGAATGCATCTGAAGCCAACTCAAACACAAGCCTGTGGTCACTCTTGGGAGAGATTTTCTTGAGCGGTTAATCTGAAGCAGGAAGACCTACATTAAAAGTGGACTGCATCGTCTTGTGGCAGCCCAGATAAAAGGATATGAAAGAAGAAAACTTGTTTCACCTGCTTGTCCTCGCTTTCAGGGGAAATATTATGTATCCTTTTGCTGACTCATTCCTTTCTGGTTATTGTAACCAACTTTGTTAGGATTTTATCGCAAATTGAAGATCAGCCACTTTCCAGGAATCTTTGAGGCATGCAATGCCGTAGTGAGAATGCTAAGACCTTCATTTCTGTGAACAATTACTACAAACCATTGTTGGACTAGCTTGATAACCTTTTTTAAGCCAATTTAATAACCTCTCCCTCTTTGCCTCTCTGCCTCTCTGTCTCTCTGTATCTCTCTCTCTCTCGTATCTCTCTCTCTCTCTCACTCTCTCTCTTTCTGTGTGTGTGTGTGTGTGTGTGTGTGTGTGTGTTCTATCTGTTCAGTCCCCTTAGACAATGCTGAGTGATGCAGTGTTTTAACTAGAAGGCAATGTGGGGACTTTCCTCCTGGTCTTGTCTGTTGGATGCAGTAAGTGACTCTTATATGGAGAATGGCAGATCTTTCTCTAGATTTAGACATTTTCTGGTATATAATGTTTTCTATAGCTCTCAGAAAATGTCTTCTAAATTTGATTATGTATATATGTGTCAACAAAATCTGACTCTTTTAGATGACAGAAAACTTACTTAAATTTCTTATAGTCATCATATCTTCAGTTCTAATGTTTAAGAAACCACATGGATACTCATTTCTTAAATTAAAAAAGATCAGTTTGCATATCGTTCCAGGTCTTTCAAGCAATATTAAAATATTTCTGGGAAAAAAAGGCAGGATTGTATATAAATATCGCTTTAAAGCAAAATGAAAAGTATTATTATGAAATATAAAGCTCTCTATTGATCTAAAACATTAAAACTTTATAGTAAGACAAAAAAAGAGTTGAGGAAGAGAAATGATATGATCAAATATACTGGGCAACTTTTTAATTAAAACATCTTTATAGTGAAGATAATAGTAACAAGTATAATAAGTGGACACATAGTTAGGAGTGTCCCAGGAAACATCAATAGGGAGACAGTGCTGTTGGAAAAGGGCCCACTTGTTTGTCCAGCTGCCCAGCCAGCTTAGCCCCAAAATAATCACACAGAAACTGTATTAATTAAAACACTGCTTAGCCCATTAGCTCTAACTTCTTATTGGCTAACTCTTACATCTTAATTTAACCCATTTCTATTAATCTGTGTATCACCACGAGGTCATAGCTTACCAACTAAGTTCCAGCATGTTTATCTTTGGTGGTGGATCCATGGCCTCTCCCTGACTCCGCCCTTCTTCCTCCCAGCATACAGCCTAGCTTTCCCTGCCTATTTGTGTTTTTCCCTGCCATAGGTTCAAAGCAGTTCCTTATTCATTAATCAATAAAAGCAACACGTAGACAGAAGGACCTCCCACACCACAGTGCAAAAAGAGAAGCAATCCTGTATACTTGCTATTGTATGAGCAACTAGAGCTCCAGCCCTCTGAGGAGCCCTCAAGCAGCATGAGAACATCCCTCCTTCAGAAGGACCTTACCTGCAGAAGAAGACTGAGCACAGTTGCACACATGACCTCTTCCCTACCTCACTATACCTCTCATCTGCTTTGTGCATATGTTCAGTCTGGAGCCCATAGCCAGACAGATCTCAAAAAGGGACTCTGTCTTTGCCAGTGTCCTCTTTGTTTATCAGCACGCATAAGAAGTAGAAAAGTCTCAGCTCTCAACACAGGTCAGAAAGAAACTGCTAGCAGGAAAGGAGACAGAGGAGAACAAGCGTCTAAATGACTCCCGCTTGAAAGTTCTGGAGTGAAATTATCCCTGAGGAATAAGACAGTCTGTCTTGTCTGTCTTAATATATGTCTTGCCAATACAGTAAGTAACACAGCTAAAGTTCTTTTATTTTCCCTTTGTCAAGGGGTATTTTTACTGTGATTCTTGTTTAAAAGTATCATTTACAATGTTTCCCATTCTAAGCCAAGCAAGGAAAAGAGAGATCTGTCCCATCTTTTATGTCCTTTCTGTTGGTTGAAAGGACTGTCTCCCTCCACCCCACAGTTTCCTCAGCTCTACATTCATTAGAAGCCACCAACCCCACTGGTGGCCTATTTAACACCATCACAAAACCTGGAAGGTTTAATTGAAATCAGTAGCATTCAAACTGTGCTTAGTAGCTGTAAGGGGGGGGGAAACTCTCTTTTTAAGGCCTTTATTGAGTGGAACCCCATGAGTCTCAGGGCACAGAGCCCAGGGAACAAGAGCTGAAAGGGCTGAGATGTCCAATCCTTGGTGGCCACCACTGATGACTTAGACTAATGATGCAGAGTAAAGCGATTGCTAACAGTTTAGGCAAGGAACTGTCAAAATAGGATTAAAATAGTCTCTCCCAATTAATAACAAAATGGAATTATATTTTGGAATTGCTCTTTTTTTCAACTAACAATTATTCAAAGAAACAAAAGGGGTCAGCAAGTGAACTTTTCTGACTGCACGGCTTGACAAAACCTCTTGATTAGTACCTATTGTTTGGAATTAATGTCATTTTCTTCCCATACTACACAGAACGAGAAGGCATTTATTGCTATAATTTCTACCCTGGTAAAACTGAAACAAACCCATAACATTTTATATAATGATTCCTACAGTACTTAAAATGCCCAGTTCTGAATTGGTAAAGGGATATTATACATTAAAAAGTAACATGTAATGCACTAAATAAGAATTATGTGTAAAGGGTAGAAAGAGGCATCACTGTCTATAGAAAGTGAACTTGGAACTTCTTTCTGTGTTTACTCTTTTTCTAGTTAATATTTCATGAAATCATATTTTTATAGAGGTAATATACTGGGGGTACACATAAGTATATATATATATACATATATATATATATATACACACACACACACACACACACACATAAATAAAATCACAGCTTTGTATCCATGAGTTTCATACCCATGGATTCCACCTGCAATAGCTGAAGAAACTGTTTAATTATGTCTGAGCCAGGTAAGGTGACATGTACCTGCAATCCTAGCACTCAGGTGGTAGAGGTAGAAGAACGGTAAGTTTGAGATCAGCATAGGTTACACAGTCAACCTGAAGCTAATCCAGGATGTACAAGGCGACTCTGCTTCACAAATAATGTAAAAGAATTATTTCGCATACCTGCTGGATGTATACAGGCTTCTCTTGCCATTCCTCACTAGGAAACTCAGTATAATTATTATGTGGTATATCTTGTACTAGGCATTACAAGTCATCCAGTGATGGCGGAAGCATACATAAGAACTTTTATATGGTACATACAAATACATCACTGTTTAAAATGAAGGACTTTAACAGCCAAGAACTAGGTATTTGAGTAGTAGGGAATCCAGAACCAATCTCTAAGGGATAGTAAGGGATAACAGGATAACTGTATACAATCTTGAGGAATTATACATTATACCCAACCAATTATTTTCTGAGCTCAGCATCCAACTTTTTCGAGCTTGCTTAAATTCCCCTAGTTATCCGAGTAAATAAACCATTAAGATGGTTTGAAAAGGTACAAATACATCCTCAAGACACAAGACTCTGGTTGAATCATTATTGATGAATATTTTCTAGTGGTTGGTAGGACACACACACTCATGCTTTTAGTTCCTAGATGGTTATATCAACAACAAATATTTATTGAAGCCCCATCTATGCACAGGATTATATTAAGCTTCAAGATAGTATCAAGAATCATTCTACTTCCCTTCTTTATTTTTTCTATAGCATTTATCATCACCATACCCACTATTTATTGTGTTGATGCTTTCTAAATTGAAATTTAATTTTCTTCACTGGAGCCTAAGTTCTTTAATCAAAGTCAGCACCAGATGATGCTAGCACCCCATTCTTATTCTCTTAAATCAGTTTAATAGTGGCTCCCCAGAAATCCGTCTTGGATTCACAATTATGCAAAACCTCAGGATGCCTTCTTATGAATGTAAGGTCTTTATCAGGTGATGAAATTGAAAATGCAGCAGTGAGTGGAGGCACCCACTCTAGCAGGTGTCCTTGTAAAAGATGGTCTCTGGGAAGGAGGTAGTCAGCTCAGTTATGGAAAACATGAAGACCACAATTCGAGTGCAAAGTCCATGTTTTTCACATGGGAGCATGCCCTTGTAGTCACAGTAATGGGGAGGTAGCACAGAGAAGTCCTGGAATCCACCCTAGCCTACTTGACAAGTTCCAGTCCACTGAGATACCTTGTCAAAAAAGACACATGGCACCTGTCCTACTTTTATTCCTGATTCTATGACAAAATATCTTGGAAAAAAAAGTGATGGAGGAAAGACAAGGTTCATTTTAACTCACAATTCAGGTTATAGTCTACCATGGGAGAGGTGGCAGGAATTTAGCACAGTCAGTCATATCATAACACAGTCAAGAACAAAGAGAAGTGACTATGCATTTCTGAATCCTTAGCTCACTTTTTTCATTTTGATATGCTCTAAGACCAAACCTAGGGAATGATGTTCTCCACATTGGATTAGGTCTTCCATTACACACCAATTAACATCAACAAGGCACTCCATTAGAGACACACCCACAGGCCAACCTGATTGAGACAATGCCAAACTGAGACTCTTTTCCCAGGTGATCCTAGATTGAGTCAAACTTACAATGAAATCACAGCACCCAAGAAATGACACCTGAGGCTGTTATCTGAACTCCACAGGCATGTACACACATATGCATGTGTAGTGTATATACACAAACATGCACACATGTATGCACACAGAAAATCAGGGAAATATTTGAACGTATACAGTCAAGTATTGTGGGAACTTTTTCAGTCAATAGCCTTTAAGATACTGGCCCACTTTGGGCATCATCTCATGTACTATAAGTGCAGATGAAAAGTGTGAATGGCCCTCTTTTCTGCTGGATTCAGTTCCAGTTCCCAGTGCACACAGAAGACTGCAGATTGAAACCCTTACTATGAGTTTATCCCCAAGTGAATATAACCTTTGTTATACTCCATTCCAGGCTATTGTGGAACTCTTTTGTACAACTACAAATTGTCGCCCAATATGGGGTGGTATCTTAAAGGCTATTGGCTGAAGGAGTTCCCACAATAAACCTAGGCTCAGATATGTACAAAAGGAAGCTGAAGCTAAAACAGGTAGGGAGAACACTGTGTCTTGAAGACTTAGCAGAATAAATCTATAGAATAAGGAACCCCAGGAAACTTGCAAAACACTTGAAGCCAATTTGAGTCTAGGAAAGATTCCTCTGCTAGCTTCAAAGGGAACATGATTCCAGTTAGACCTTAATTTCAAACTTTAAACATTCAAAACTACAAAGTGATACATTTTTATAAATCTAAGTCATCTAGTTTATATCACTCTTCTCCTGCAGTCTTAGGAAATAAAGCCACCATCTATATGAGACCATGTATTTACCAGGAGCTGTCGCTAAGTGGAAAGCCCACATTTGCTGAGAACTTAGAAATTCATAAGCAGTCCTAATGGGAGTTGGTGGAAATAAAAGCATCCAGGTGCTTCCCACTCCCTGGTGTATTCGTCAGCTTTCCATCACTATAGCAAAATACCTGAAATAAACAATGTAAAAAATGAAAAGATTTATGTTGATACACAGTCCACGACTTCTTGGTCCCATTGTTTGGATTATGTGGCAATGCAGCACATCCCAGTGGAAGCATGTAATGAGACAAAATTGCTTATATCACCAACCAGGGAGAAAGTAAGAGAAGAAAGGGGCCAGGGTCATATTACCATTCTTGAGGGCATGTATCCCTAAATGTCCTTAATCATCCTGATAGACCTAACTGTTAAAAATACCACTACCTTCTGGTAGTGCCATACTGGAGACCAAGCTGTTAACACATGAGCTTTGGGAGAAATGTGACATCCAAACTGTAGTAGGCAGGATAACTGTCTATAGCTTTTCAAAGGTCTCCAATAGCATTAAGCTCTAGTTGCACACAGCAGTTAACTTCATGAAAAACACACATGTTCCTCGATCATCCTTAGGGTTTTCTATTTTCCAACTGCCAACTGGTAGTTCCTAGCATTATCTCACAATTGGTTTATGGATAAAAACCTGCTTCATGGAGAATTCAGCCCAAGGCAAGTTTTTGGAACACAGTATGCACTCCAGAGTTGAAAGCAGTGCCTGCCTGGTGGGTGATAAATGCATGCAGTACTTCTTGGTGAAAGAATTAGGTAAGTAGAACGTTCATCACTTGTCCACAAAGATCTGACAAGATGGGAATGAACTGCATGGCTTAAGAGTAGCAGCGGATGACTGCTTGAGTGTGGCTGTGAGAGAGGGGCCAGAGCAGAGTCGGAGAGTAGAGACCTTGAGCATTGGCAGGGTCCTTGCGGAAAGGCAATAGAGTACAGGGGGGCATCAGCAGCCTCAGAAGACTTACTGAAGATTGCTGGTCTCCCATTGGAGGGCATGCACCCCTCACTAACTATTGATGAAATCAACTTCTTCAACCACCCTGAGTAATGATACTCTGAAACAGAAGAAACGTTGTACTTGTGCAAAATGCAGAGCACTCGCTGGTTCTAAGTTCGGCAATGACTCACAGGCTGAACCAAATACAGAACTGAGGGACTATTTTTAGAGAGAGCTTGATTTGATTTTACTTAATTCAAATCAATATACACTCAATCAGAGATACATAAGTTTCTCAGTAGTGAGACTTATGAACTCAGGTATAAAATGAAAAGAAACCTACTTTCCATGGCATAAGGAGCACACAGAAGAAAATCCATTGAGATGATGCAAAATAGGTAAGTTAAAGTACTTCACTGTTGTTCCTTCTATTAATTCCTATCTCTGTTACTGTTGTTTTCTTACTGAAGCCAACTGCTACATGGTGAGGTACTCTGCTTAGAGTTTTTATAGAGTATTTTGCTTAATCGTGACAGCTATCCTGAGATTTAAAAAAAAAATAAATTTTACGCGCCAAGAGACCTGAGTTGAAAATAACAAGAGTTGAGATCCAAATTCTGTTCTTTCCGATTTCAATGCAATGTTCATTTGCAAGAGTGTCAGGCTTAATATGCGATCTGAGTGTTTTCTTGGTCTTTTTATTGTATTCACTCCTAACTGAGAGCCAGAATCAGACTTTGGAAGCTGTGAATTATTTTATCCACTAGACAGAGGAAGAGATGTCATAGTTCTGCAGTTCAGTACACATTAAGAAAGCCAAAATATGGAAGAAAATATTTTCTCAAAACTGCCCATATGGCTATTCTATGTTAGGGTACATAGTGAATTTCCCCACTGATTGTTCCAGGTCTGTGCCTCTTCCACTTGGATGGATTCATGTAACTCCCTTAGTCAGTACCTGGGGTTTGCTGAGTACAGCCTGATTTCTGTGACTGAGAATTAAAGAGAAGTGTGTGTGTGTGTGTGTGTGTGTGTGTGTGTGTGTGTGTGTGTTTTGCACTATACCTGACCCCAAAGACAAGAAGTTTGGCTACACTGAAGCTGCATGTTGATGGTAGCCATGCAGAGACCTCCCAAACAAAAAGGAAACTATCAAGGAACCCCAGCCTACTGGGCCCAGATAGGAGAGTCCTCTCAGCTTCAACTGACAGACAAGTGAGAGTCTGCTACTTAGGACAGCACCAGCTCCCCACCATTTGACTCAGCAGGTAAAACAATCAGCCTATTGCCTAACGGTTCCTGTTCAATGGTGAAATTTGTAAAAAAAAAAAAAAAAAAAAAAAAAAAAAAAAAACACACACAAAAAGCAAAAACAAAAAAAACCTGATTTTGATCGGCTCAAGTCACCATTAAAAAGAAATCGATATGAAGCACGATTAATAAAAACTCAGAAACAGAAATTGGGGTTCAACCAGAAGGTCATAAAAGTAAAACAGCCAATCACTGGCTCTTACCTTTACCTCAGTCCAAAATGGCAATCCTGCCTCTGGGGATCTCAGAATGAGGTTGTGTCTGAGAGCTGTCTCCTCCCATTTTATAATCCTCTTTAGTTCTGGGATTAAAAGCATGCACCACCATCACTTGGTTTCTAAGATAAACTAGTATGGCTACTGGGATTAAAGGTGTGTGTCTTTGTTGCCTAGTCTGTAAAGCTGTCCAGTGTGACTGTTTTACTTTCCTGAACCCCAAGCAACCTTTATTTATTAAAATACAAATGAAACGCCATTACATCGTCAAGCAAACATGATATAAACTAAAGATTCTTCACATGAAGTAAACTAACCTGATGTGAACAAATGACCCTTCCATGAATGATTTTTCTCCCCAAAACACCAATAAAGAGATGAATAAGGACTGACTGCATTGTGTCTCTCCTTGGTCACAGCACAACTGATTTTCTAGAAGTCTATATTCAATCAGAACTAAAGTGGACTTTGAGACCTTTCAACTTGGACTCCAGGGTACATACTATTCCTAAAGGTTCTGATTTTTAACAGATTTTGATCAATTCAGAAATAGACAGGGGGTGATATCTCAGGTCAAAAATGAAATCTATTCTTCAGCTCTGTAGAAAGGGTTCATGGCCTAGTCACAGACACAACTTGTTGGGGTTAATTCTTTTATCCTCTGGTTTAGGAAGGATTTATGTCAAGCTTTAAGTTGATTCGTCTCAGAGATTAATAACATGAGAACATAGTATGTTGGAGCAATGACCCGAATGTAATGACAGATACATTCCAAACTGAGAGAATACCATATCTGTGCCCACCCACAGACTGTCATTTTGACCCCTCGATACTACCTAATGCAACAATATAGATTGCCTTCATTTTTATCTAATAAAAATATGTTAGCCACATTCTAATTTTCTATCAAGCATGAGGTTCCTGTTCTCTGGGCATACCTCTAATTTCAGTACTTATGATGATGAGTTGGACAGATCGCTGGATTGATGTCAACACAGAGTTTGGTCAGCCTGAGATACATAGTGAAATCTTGTCTTCAAAAACTTTTTTCAAGAGAAAACTGAGTATGGGCATATAGATATTGACAGCATTAATAAAAAAAGATTATAAAACAAGATAGTAACAATTCTATTCTGTTTCATTTGTTCTCACTTCTACCCTTCCTCTCTGATTGAAGAGGCTGAAATAAGTAACTTTCCTGAGTGAGCAGCTCTTCAATTCTCTCACTTGTATTTCTATGACTCTCATCCAGGCCTCTTGACTTCATGACTTGTCCTTTTGTGCTTTTGACCAAATGACCCTCTTGGTTTGCTTTCTCTTTTTATAGTTCTTATCTGCAAAGGGTCGTGTTTATCAGGAAAGATGGTGGGCATGTCACTTCCTGTTCACCATGGTAGAAGAGGAAACTTGATGACTTTCGGGTAATCTGAAAGGAAAGCCTAGAAATTTTTGAATTTGTCTGGGGAGAACCTCTGGAGACATCTGCAAAAAAGTAAATAAGGGAAGCAAGTAAGGGAAATCAGCCAATTAAAATTGGGTTAGAGGTGTAACTCTTGAGCAACAGGGGCTTTGTCTCACTTGGGAATTTCATGCAAATAGCTGTCCAGCAGTAGAAAGGAAGCCAGGAGCAGCTGCAGGAGGATAAAGAAGGTTTCAGGAATGTATATGGCATGTAAGGTAGGTCAGTTTTCAAAGAGATGAACAGGTTGTAAACAACATATATCATGGTGTTCCTCAGAACTATTCCTTTAAGAATTAGACCAGCTTAAAAAACTAGTGATTACACTTATTTGATAAGTAAAGAAGGTAGCATTAAGTCTGGGTCTCCGTGGGGGAAGATAGCACACAGGCTCAAAGAGCCTAGAAATGACTTTCCCCATGGAATGAAGATGAGAAGGTATTTTTAGTTACTGTTCTATTTCTGTGATTAGAGACCACAACCAAGGTAGCTTTTAGACGAAAGCATTTGACTTGAGACTTGCTTAACGTTTCAGAGGGTATTCCATGATCATCATGGTAAGGAGCATGGCAGCAAGAGGACAGGAATGGTCCTGTAACAGTAGCTGAGAGCTCACATATTATCTACAAGATGAAAATAGAGAGAAAGACTTTGCTTGGCATGGGTTTTTAAAACCACCCTCAAAGCCCACCCCCAGTGATGTATTTTCTCCAACAAGGCCACACCTCCTAAACTTTCCTAAATAGGCTGCCAACTGGAAAGCAAACATTCAAATATATGAGTCTTTAGGGGGCCATTCTTATTTAAACCCCCCAGAAGGCATGGACAACCTAGAAGGGATTGACTATTGAAGGGAAAAAATCTGAAATAGAGGTCATTTCAAAATGAGCTGTAGAGCATGATAAAATAGTGAAGTGTTTTACTAGGCATATGAACAAAGTTCTTTGAAATTAGCACAAGAATATGAGAAATATTTACCATTAAGATTACAAAAGGCAAATAAACACATGCAAAATTGTTTAATATCACCACCAGCTGTAGGCGGAGACTGCCCATTCTTTCCTGGTCACCCAGACCCAAAATAATTACATAGAAACTATATTAATTAAAACATTGCTTGATCTATTAGCTTAGGCTTCTTATTAACTAACTCTTACACCTTAAATTAACCCATTTCTCTTATTCTGTGTTTCGCCACAAGGCTGTGGCTTACTGGGTAAAGCCTCCTTCGGGAGATACAGGGCATCTCCCTAACTCCGCCTTCTTTCTCCTCTATCTCTGTTTGGAAATCCTGCCTTGACTTATTCTGTGCTGAAATAGGCCCAAAGAAGCTTCTTTATTAACCAATGATAATAAAACATATTCACAGCATACAGCTGGGAGTCTAGGCCTCAGTCAAATTTGGTTGCTCCAATGCTGCAAATGAGTCTTTGGATGACTTTCCAGGAAGCAAGATATCTCTGTCAATTGCTTACAGTGCTCTTCTTGTTTACTTTGATAATATTATGATAGTTATAGTTTTAAAAGATAGAATGGATATAAAAACTTTAGACTCACAAAGATAGGATAGATGATATTTTCCTTAACTTGCCAAATATAAATAGACTAAATATTGTAACTATAATTCTTGCTTGATAACTGCTTTATTGTATGTAATTTTACTATGTTAAAGTTAAAAACATTCCTTTTTATTTAGACAGAAAAGGGGAGGTGATATGGGATTCCCCTCTGCATGCTGTGAATATGCTGTATTACCATTGGTTAATTAAGAAGCTTCTTTGGACCTATGACAGTGTGGAATAGGACAAGGCAGGAATTCTAAGCAGAGATAGAGGAGTAAAGAGGGTGGAGTCAAAGAGATGCCATTTAGCTGCCAAAGGAGACTTTACCCAGTAAGTCACAGCCTTGAGGCAAAACACAGAATAGTAGGAATGGGTTAATTTAAGATATAAGAGTTAGCTAGTAAGAAACCTAAGCTAATAGGCCAAGCAGTGTTTTAATTGATACAGTTCTGTGTAATTATTTGGGGTCTGGAGGGTCGGGAATGAACAAGCTGTCTCTGTCTACAACCAGCCACTAGAGAACTGCAAAATTAAGAGCATGATAAAATGTCACTATTTATTAGAAAAGGTAAAAAGTTTTAAATGACAATAATATTAAATACTGATGGACTTGTGGAGAAATTGGCTTTTCTATATACTGCCTGTACAAATGTAAATGAGATAACCACTCTGGACAATTGTTTAACAGCTTCTTTAAAAGACAAACATATACTTTTCACACAACATGGCAATTGCTGCCGTTGATATTTATCCCAGATAATATAAAGGGCAGCACACACACACACACACACACACACACACACACTTCCACATAAATCTTCATAGCAACTTTATGCATTATATCCAAATCTTAGGAATAAAATGTCTCTCAACCATACATGATATAGTGTATACCTATAACCCTAGCAGTTGGAAATCAGAGGCAGGTTGAGGTCATCCTTGGCTCAACAAATGAAAAAGAAATCCCTTACTCAACATAAAAATGATTAAACAGCAGTGTGTCATGTTGTATTGTTCTCCTTAGTAACACAAGAGGAATAAACTTCTGTTGGAAACAACTTAGATGATTCTCAAGAATATAAAAAGATAAAAATATAAAGCCAATCTGATATAATCACATACTGTATGATTTTGCTTATGTAACATTTTCAAAAAGTCAAAGATTATGGAGTGGGAGACAGCTCAGTGATGACAATGGATTCACGAGTTATAGAATGGAGGAGCCTGAAGGTGACTAGTAGCAGATATCTTTTAGAGGGTGATCATCAGAAGAATCTGTGTGGTGAAATACTAATATGTGCTTCCTGGGTTCACTATTATGATAATTATGTGATCTATAACCGCTCAGGCTCTCATTTTAATATAACCAAGTAGTCTAGATAGAGGGCAAATGGGCCCTTTCTGTCCTATCTCTGCCATTCTCACCAATGTGTAATTGTTTCAAAATAGAAAGACCTTTTTTAAAAGAAGAAAGTTAAATGCCTCCGACTTCACACAGCTAGATTTCCGAGTATACAGTAATACTTAGATACATTTTCTACTCTCGTAATTGATTACAAAGGTTTAAGAAATACATGTGAGAATTAGTGTATGACTCTTTAGAATAACCTGTGTAAGTTGGAGCTAGTGCCAGAAAGACCTTTACTGGCCCTTCCTGTCACTACACCCTAACCCCACAAAACTTACCTATATCCTCCGATCTAGCAGTGTAGGTAAGGATCTTGTTTAAATGAACAAATTATTGTTTAAGGGTAGCTCCAGTTTTTTTCAAGGTACCTGGGTTCCCGAAATAAGTTTCAAACCAGTGAAATGTTGTTTATGAAATTGCCCTACGTGAAGTACAGTTATCGGCACTTCTGTGTTTTTCAGTTCAGTGATGGGTAATGAATTACTAAAGGTGCTTATTTTAGAAGATTCCATTTTGAGGACATCTGGGAAAGGTGTATGTTCTAGATTCCGATAAACTTTCCCTTTGAGACCTGACGAGTAGGATGTGCAGATAATCTCTGAAAGAAAAGCCAAGGCTAAAGGATGGTTCCTTGTCTGGCCCAGGGAAGAGTGGTTGTAAGCATGCAGGTGAAGTCTCTGTCAGCTACTGGACTCCATGTATAACTCACAGAAATGAAAGGCTTTCGGAGGATTGATATTTTCCTGAGAATTATTGTTAACCAGCAGAGAAGATTCCTTCCCTTAGAGGAAATATAAATCAGGACCATGCATAAAGCTCTTGAACCATGAATAATTTCTAACGCGTTGAGTAGTTTTACAAAGAACTGTGTATTTCAGAGTACTGTGTTACAAATGGGTGTTGGTGAAACAGGATAGATGGATTTGAGGACTTTTCTATTATATTCTAAAGTAAGACACATATTTTGAACCCACTATAACTCTCCTCCCTGTTTCGGCATTTGCTTTACAGGAATAAAGAATAACAGGAAACTGTGCTCAAGGTATGTGCTCGAATGGCAGAGATATGCATCGGGGAGATAAGCTACGAGGTAAATTTTAGTCAAGAAATCAAAACATCTTTGATGAGTCGTTTCCTCCCCCTTCTCAAGCATTTCTGCTATAAATAAACGCATTCATATATAACTCTTGAAAATGAGAACCACAATGTCAGCTTTACAACATCACTGTCAGTTTCAGATTGTTACTATGATGTGATGGATAAAATAATCTGACGCTCCCCTTTTATTGTCTGTGCTCTTTGTAAAAATGTTTAACCATAATACATTTTATCTACTAATTTAATTTTGGACACTGGCCATGTTGAAATATTGCTGTGCTTGATATATATTTAATGAGTGTCATAGTTTCTTCATTTGACAAGGCTAGATCCTTGACTTTGCATTTTTCCTAATCTTACTTCTGGGTATTCCAAAACAAGGTAAATGCAAGCAATCAAAAGAGAACAGCACAGCCAAGACAAACTAAGACTAAACTTTCCTCATCATCAGATCAAATAGATGACCACAACTGCATTAGAAATGACCTTGCACACAACAAAGGAAAACTGTCCTGTAGAAATCACTTTTTCCATTGCTTTACCAAGCACAGTAAATATATTTTCTAAAAATGAAAAAGAAAAATCAATATTGTTTCTGCTTTCTGTTGCTGTACTTTAACTGGAGCAGGGGCAAAAAGAAGTTTGCTATGTAGGACTATTGGTTCCATCCATTTGAATGTATTTATTTTATTACTGTGAGACATTTCCTAAATTTTAATAAAAAATGGCAGTCAATAGGATGGGTGTGATTCCAACTGTGAAAGTATAGTAGTCATGATTACTTTAATTACTATTATGACTTTTATATGTTTAAACATTGTTTTATAAAAGCATCGTTACTTTCTCCAAATTCAAGCACTGCTTCCCTCAGGCAGAGGTCATTCTTTCTTATGTAGGAAGAATGAACTTGATGAAGAACTAGTCAAGATATTTTCCAAACACATATATAATGCCATGTGGGTGGATTCCTAGTGAATTATTGCTACAGATAAAAAATGATGTTGATGGTTCAGTTTTGTTTCTGTCTGATAGCTTTGGGGAACAAATGATACCTTGTGACTATATTTTAGTCAGTTAAACGTGTATTTCAAACCATACCTTATAACATGCTATCTGTTTAAAATACGATTTCAAACAACAATTTTATAAGTACCAAAAGGAAAAATTATTAAGCTTCTAACTAGGGACAAAAGTGAAAGAGAGGGAGATTTATGTTCATGAATTTTAAGCAGAAATGGGTGGTTTTTAGAAAATGTCACAGAGAAGTTTTAGGACCCAATTTTTGAAGCTTTATGATTTCATGCCATCAGATTTTAAAGTTTATTTTGACTACTTACGAGTATTTTCCTTTTTTCATGAGATCACAAGATTCACCACCACAATAAAACCTGAGGATCTAGCATAGACTCTTCTGTGTTCAAAGGAGCCTGAAGCCTTCCATAGGGCCTGAAAAATCTACAAGTCTTTCCAAAGAAATACTGCGTGCTGAGGCTCCTGCTTTTTTCTTAAAATATTTTATTTTATGTGTATGAGTGCATGTGTATGTGTACACCATGTGCATGCCTAGTATCTGCCTAGATCAGAAGAGGTTATTGGATCCCTGGCACTAAGTTACAGATGGTGTGAGTCACTATATGGGTGCTGGGAATTAAACCTAGGTCCTTTGCTAACGCAGGTGCCTTCAACCCCTGTGTCAACTCTGTAGCTCTTGATGAGGTTGCTCAAAGGAGTTATTCATTCTCTCCTTTCCCTGCACTTCATCCATGACTACTGGACAATTTTATTCAGTAACATGAAGGGAAATTGGAGTCTCTGGTTCTGCGACACAGGGCTTAGTTTAAACTGACTCTTTGATGTTAAACCTTAGGTATAGCTTCATCATATCTTCCACTGGGTTTTGCTAGCCTTCTTGTTCTTAACTGTGTGACATCCATACAAGGTCTGTCTTCTGGAGGTTATGTGAGGACAGTGTTCATTATGTGAAACTGAACCCAAATCAGGATTTTATGCCATAGTCTTTTATTATACTATAAGAGCACTCTTAATATTCAGAGGCATTTTATAATGTAAGCTTATTTTTTAAGTATCTCTGGAACTTTTTTACTAAGTTCAACACTAAACCATATGTCAAAAATTCTTTTACATTTTTCTATAGAATTCAATGTTCTAACTTAAGAAGATTACTTTTTGATGAAGAAATTGAGAAGCATAATATTGACTGTGACTCATTTAATGGATATAGTTCATTAACTGCTTAATAATGCCAATAACTCTTTGTGCATGAGGGTCTCCTTTTAAAGGAAAATCAATTGAGTATCTTGTACACAATAGTGGTATAATTTAGTATTTATTGATTGATAAAATAAAGATGACAAGATATTATGTAACTCATTTAAGAAAACAATTTAAGTATTATTGATCACAGAAGCATATTTTGAGACCTAATATGCAGGTAGGATTATTTGTTAAATGACAAGGTAATACAATGCATAAAAACTCTTAGCAACAATGCATGAAATATAAAGTTATTTGAATGAATAAAGTCAAATCTCTATAACAAACATATATTTATCTTTTTCTTTTTTTTCTTTTCTCATTAATCAAGATAGGGTTTCTATGTATAATAGTCCTAGTTGTCCTGGAGCTTGCCTTGTAGACTAGGCTGACTTTGAACTCACAGAAATCTGCCTGCCTCTGCTTCCCTCCCAAGTGCTTGCATCAAAGGTATGTGCTACCACACCCAGCTTATTTATCTATTTCTAACAAACATCTATATTTTTTTCCAAAGATGGGCTTTGCTTGCTGGTGGCATGCTGTGACTCCTTCAAGAGAGGTCTTCCTGATTCAGCAGTAGCAGAAAAAAAGCCATGCAGTTTTGAAATAGTGGCTTCCTGGGTCATGCTGCCAGTACAAACCATGATAAGGTCTGGTTATGGAACATTTAAATGGGGTTTATGAACAGAATACTACAAGTTGCTTAATGGCAACAAAGACCTGCTATGAACCAACCCTGAATCTGGGACAGAGAGAATGGCTCTCAGAGACAATGAATAGACTTCTGCCATATTGGACATAATGAAGCAAGAAGGCAGGGCCATATTTGTCCTAGTAACGCTGCTGTTTAGGTTTTTAAGAAGTGTTTAGCATTTTAAGAGGCAGTTCTGGTCAGAAAAGGATTACATATACACAATAAAGACAGATTCAGATAAAAAAAAAAACCTCTAAATGGGTCACAGTGTTGGATAAATTTATATAGGCTTAGGGAAGAGAAGAAAAAGAATATAGATAGTTATAAAAGGAAGTAAATGATTTTAAAAAATAAAGCAAAATCTTTAAAAAGACAGAATGAACATGTAGAAAAAGTAATAGAATAATAAAATTAAGCCACATAAAAATGGAAAATACACAGAGAGTCTGGATTGTGTTTATTATTGTCTTTTCTTTGAATTTTTTTTTTTTACTGTGAAGGAGCAAAGCAAGCAACATATATACTTTAAAGGTATATTGTCTTCAAAATTTTGGTCTGAGAATATGCTGCTTTGGAAAAGAGGTTCTTTTATTTCCACAGAGGATGAGAACCTGTGGAATCCTTCCAGACTAATGTGGTTTGATGGGCCAAGATCCCCTGAAAGGTTGCCATGAACACCCCCAAAAAGCCCTTTGCCCAACAAAAATCAGGAAGCAGTTTGGAGAGAAACATGCCCAAATTCCCTAAATGATTTTTTTGTAAATGTTTGTTTACATTTAAAGGAGGCTATGCTATAGAGAGCTGCATTGGTATGGATCTTGATTCACTGCTACAAATTTGAGGTCAGTTTTGTTATATGTATTTTTCTGCTCGTGATTAAGATATTAAGTTTGTGCAGCTCATTTAAAAATGTAATGTATAATTAAGGAACATAGGTTAATAGATAATCATCTATAATAGTTAAGTTAGTTAGATTTTCTAAATATACAGAGATGTATTTCAGATGGATAGGCATTCTTTAAACCTTTCAAAGACTACAAAATATGGCATTTAAATTGTTTAAGAACTTAGGACGTTTTAATGACATAAGACGCATTTGCTCCTGGCAGCATATATCTACTTCAAGAGGATGATGGGCATCTAAGAGGCTCCTCACGAGGTTGGTTAGTCATTTTGACAAGAAAATGCTCTTGCCTGGACTCCTTGATGGTATGCTGTGTGAACTGGACATACAGGACTCACAGAGAAATGACTGCTTACTTGCCTAAAGGTGAGACCATGCCTCAGGGTTCTTGCTTCATATGACTTTGTTAGTCCATATGTTTGCTAACATTATATGTTAATCTCGGAGACTTTCACTGTTTCTTGCTTATGTATCATAGGATCGGGGATACAGAGTGCTTTTTGACTTTGCCATGTGGGAGCCAGCATTCAAGCCGGTTCTTGGTCATTAGTTTCTATTTCTGATACATAAGATTATATGTATATAATATAGGTTATATAGGTGTATAACCACCTTAACACAATGGATACGTGTGCTGTCATGTCACATCTGTAATGGACTGCCCGGAGAGACACTTGAGTTCCTGACTGTTGTCATGATCCTGGCCAACTAACTCAGGATAGTCGATTTCACTGCTATCTTGGGCCTTCTTGATCACCTGAAGCTTCACAAAGACAGCCTGAACCTTTCCTCACTTCTTTCCTTTGAACATGTCCTGAATTTCCAATCACTCTGCCCCAAGCAATTGAACCCTAAGCCTTACTGTTTCCTTATCTTAGGAAAGTGCTCAATTCTCCCATGTTTTCCTAATTCACTTGCCTTGTCCAAAGTGTGCATGAGCTTGTGTATTCGGGTCTTACACATTTTTCTCCCCAACTTATTTTATTTCTTGTGTCATAGGCTCATTTTTCTTTTCTGTGTCTAACACTTTAAAACTCAAGCCTGGAAAACTGCCTCCTTTTATCCCGTCTCATGTTCCTTGAAACAATGAACATAAAAAATAAACTGTCATAATTGGAGCAAGGGGAAGAAGCAGAGCACAGGAGAATTTAGCAAAAGGGAAAATGATTGCTGGTGTGTGGGTAAATATTTAACAATCTGCTCTCAAAGAGAAAAAAAATACAGCTTGATGTGTAACAGCACTGGTTTCTAGAGTGTAAATATTCCTGTTCGCTACTGTGGCTGGTTTGGAGCTGTCAGAATGGCAACACTGAACTTTGGGTTCAGCGGAAACAGCAGCACCGAGCCACTATCAGTACTTCTACTATACAGTTGTCAAAGTCATGAGTAATGCCAACAACATACAGAGAGTGGCTAGAGCAATGCAATTACAACATGATCAGTTGTAACTACTTTGCAGCATTTTTGATGCAGGGATTGATCTTAGTGCTGTGGGAATACTAAGTACATATATAGTTCGACAGTAGGCAATATCTCCGGTCCAATATATTTAGTGTTAAGTTCCTATTATGTAAATTTAAGAAGTGTTGAATTGGTTCACAAAATGCCTGAAAATAGAACATAGGCTCTAGGAATACCAGTTGTTCATATTTTGTGACTCTTTTCTTGACATATGAACTCACATTTTGTGATTCTTTTCTTGACACATGGCAAGTGGGCTTTTATTGCTTAGTATCATTATTGATATTTTATATATCTGATTCATTCATCAAATGTCTCATATTCCCCTATGAAGTACCTCATTGTACAAGATCATTTGGCCCTATTTATTTTTCTTATATTTCCATAAAATATATTTGATCATATTCTTTCCTCTCCCCCAACTTCTCCCAAATATTCCCCCATCCTTTCCTACTGATTTTCATCTTTCTATCAATAAATAAAACAAAACAAAACAAAGCTAAAACCACACACACACACACTCCAAGCAAACCAACAAACAAATTATGGAGCCTCTTATTTTGTCTTTGAACTTTTTTTGCAGGACTGTTTCTAGCCTACCTTGGGAGTATGAACTTGCCTACATCCCCTGGTATAACTCTCAGCTGATGAGGAATAAAGGTAATAGATCTTGATTCTGCTGAATCTCAGGTAGCAAGCTCTACTTTCACACAACTCTGGCCAAATCTGTAGTGGACAACAGGACCGAGCCCCTACCCCCATTTCCATTACATTCCCTATTGCCTTTTCTCCTGTTGTCTGAGAGCCCTTGTAAACTATGTGTAGCCAATGTCCACCTTAGGCTCTGCTTTTTAAGAGCCTCTTGATTAAGAACCTGTTCATCTCTATATTTGTTCTTTTGCCTAGGCTGCTTAAAAAATATTAGTCTACAGTTGAGCAAAATTGTCTAAAACCAGGCCAATTTTAAAGGAACATGCTAAATATCTAATACAAATACTTTAGAATACTGATGACCGACTCGCATGATCATATGGCTGATTAGAAGCTGCCCTTTCCCAGCATCACAAGAGAAAGTGGCACATGAAAAGACCCAAGGCCAAGAATATGTTTTTACTGAATGCCTATTACTCTTGCATCGCTCTAAGGCTAAGTTATAGTAAGTCAGAACCATTACAAAAGATTGCCCGAATGCTATATATACTTAAACATCTAATAAATATATATATGTGTGTGTATATAGATAGATAGATAGATAGATAGATAGATAGATAGATTCATTTATATATAACACAGGGTGTGTGTGGGTGTGTGTGGGTGTGGGTGTGTATCTGTGTGTCTACCACCTGTGTGTATGTGTGTGTGTGTGTGTGTGTGTGTGTACTTTGTGTACTTATGTTTATCCTCACTACTTGCAGATTCCATTTTTGAGAATTTACCTGCTCAACAAAAATAGTCTGTGACATCAAATTAGCACTCACAGCACTTTCACAGTCATTTGTGGGTGTGCCCAGAGCAGTGAAATATTCAAATCAGACACTTATTCAATGGGCTTGAGAGAAGTTGTTTCATCTTCATGCCTCAGCTTTGCTATTGCAAGCACACCCTTTCCGTGGTCTGGTGAATGCTCTGTTTTCGACATTTTTGTTTGTGATGTCTCTGTTTAAGATGCATGCCAAGCATGTGGTTGAAGGGATTTGTAGTGTTCCTAGGTGCAAGAAGACTCTAATACGCCTCTTGGAGAACATATGTTTTTGGGATAAACTTTAAGCATGTGGGTTACAATGCTGTAGCCCACAAGGGTTGTGTCAGTTAATCAACAATACGTAGTAAACAAGAAACACATAGAACTCAGTGGTTTTGTTTTCGGTTGATCAGCTGATGAAAATGCGTTAACCTAAGAACATAATGCTAGACAATATTTCCCTCAGATCACTGGGTTTATGTTCACTAATTTGGTTTTCACCAAAATTTTATAGACCATAGCTCCTGTGAGAAATCAAAATTGCTTGCAAATCAAGAAGGTAGTGCAAGAGGGAAATAGAACAGTCACCCAAACATTAATCACTGCTTCAAAAACCCCAAAGCTTCAGCAGTTTTGTATAATATTTTGGTTGCTACTGAAGGCCCTGTGAGACAACTGCAGCAGCCTTGTTGCTGTGGGAAAAAGCTCCCATGGAGCCAGCTATTCTGCCTGTGATACATTCTATCAAAGATACTGCTTTAGAGACTTGGAAAGCCTTTTCTCTCTCTGTATCCACGTGTGTCTAATACTTATACTTACAGACACAGATAGAAATAGACAAATAGATGTTGTAAGAGGCTGCTTATTTGTTCCCATCTGCTCAGCCCCGAAATAATCACTCAGAAACTATATATTTTGCAATTCTGTTTGGCCAATAGCTTAAATGTATCTCTGGCTAACTCTTATATCTTAATTTAACCCATCTCTATTCATATGTGTATCGCCACGTGACTGCAGAATACTAGCAAGGTTCCATCCCCCAGTGTCTGTCTCCAGCGGACCTACATAGCTTCTCTTGACTCCATGTCAAATGTATACCTTATTGTGTTACAGTGTCTCGTCATACATGTTAACCAGAATTGTAACCATATGGACTAACTGAAATCAAATGTGTGCCCTATTGTGGTACAGTGTATCATCACAGATGTTAACCAGAATTACTGAAAAGAAAGATAGATAATTTTTGTATACAACTAAGTGTGAACTTGGATTAGTACCTGAAGCACCATCACTAGAATCAGAATTTTAAAAACAGAGGCATTTTAAGTGTTCTTCTCAGATTCATTATTCTGTTTGCTGCTTCAACCACAATGAGTATATCTGCTACTTCTGAGGATTAGAAGTATTCATACTACATAATAGAATATAATGATATTAGAATATATTGATTGTGCTAATTGTTATGATAGAGGTGTCCTAAACTTCCCAAAGATATTAAGAGACACTTCAAAAATGTGCAAGTGCGTCATCAGCCTCCTCATGTCTTATCCTACAGCTAGTAAACACATCAGAACTAAATTTTACTGAGTCAACAATATACTTAAAGAAACCTATGTTTTCCTCTATTTTTTACATGGCTATACTATTTTTAGAAATATTGGTTTCCCATCAAATCTAGCAGGCCACCAGCTAAGCCTCAAAGGTAAATATGGCAGGCCAGACTAATACAACTATTAACTGAAATGAAAACTTGGGAAAAAGAAATGTGTTTATTCCTAAGCAAAACTGAAATGTTGTGTCAGTTGGAAATTACATTATATATAATTTATATAATTCATATATAAATTAAACCTTTTCTGTCAACCTACATCTCAGGGTACAAAAGATGTGGGACAGAGTTACAGCAAGAATACTAAGGACACAAAGTATTAACAATGAAAGGCTTTGTCATAGAGGACACTAGCATACCCCACGAAAAATGATAAACTACTTAATAGTATCAACTGCTACATTCTGCAGCTACTCATGTCTTTTTGCCTAGAAGTCTGTGGCTAAGGTCTAATCTATAGAAAGCGGGCATCCACAAGTTGCCCGTGAAATAGACACAAGCTGCTTCTTTCTTGCTCATCACCCTGAATCTTTTTGATATTGGTTCTCAAAAGTAATTTTTATGTCCTATTACTTTAGGATTTCAGGACCACAAGACTAGATTTTGACAAACCGGAAGTCCGTAAACTTGCTTAATGATGATAGTTTGCTTGACGAAGGCTAAGATCATCCTCTTGTGGGCCCATTACCTTAATCTTTTTATTTGCAAGATTATTTCAGGCACAGTGATAAACAATCAACAAAGTTGTCTTCTCTTTCACCTTCAGGTTACTGAAAAATTGAAGAAACTCCAGTGGTATTTGAAATAAAGTCCTCTAGTCCTACAATTCAAGAATCTGTTCAACATTCATATGGCAAAAAGATAGAGAAAAAGGCCTTCCTGACCTACATAGCAAATTCTAGGCTAACTATAGGAACATGGTGAGACCTGTTTTAAAAAAAATAGTATCTACCAGACAAGGTGTGCAGGATGTGCCCACTGGTGTAATAATGGCCTGGCTGTTATGTGATACACTGTTATGGAGATGATCAACAGTTTGCTGGTTGGATTTTAGGCCTACTCCACAGGAGGGAATTTCATTTCATGTCTGGAACTGTGAACCTGGTCAAAAGTCCATAACTATGGAAATCATGGGCCTTGGCTTTTCTCAGCCTCATTGTTAACCTTCTTTCTGTAATGGGCAACAGTCAGTGCAGAGACTCAGGGTCTAGTTAAATGCTTAATTAAATGCTTGTTAAAATGCTGAGAACGAGTGACTGAGTGATCATTTTTAGCAATCCTCTGGCAAGGGTCAGGGAACACCACGAAAAAAAGGAAGAAGGAATGTATGAGCTGAAGGGGAAACAAGGAGTGCTGCAAAATGCTATCTTCTGGACATGACATGGATATGAACCCATGAAGACAAAATTCCAGCATGGGCATCATGGGAGCCCTCGAGACCCCACATCTTACTGAACAGCTATAAGCAGCTGATGAGTGCTGGTGGAGGGAAAATTTTCTCCAGTGTGTAGCCCCTGGTAGGTTGCCCATATTCCATTGAATAGTCTTATCCTTATGCACATGGAATGATCCATGGAAATATAGAGGGGGGACATTGTATGGTAGGCAAAGAATAAAGTCAACAAAAACACTAAGCAGTGTTTAGGCTAGATGACTACTAAAGCATCCTGATAGACTACATATCAACTAGAGATGGATTCTTGGGATTGGTATATCCCTCAGCCTCTCATGTTCTCAGGTTCACAGGTATGAACCATAATTCTATCAAGTGTCTTGAAGAAAAATCACAAAATGCCTGTTTCTCAGTGAAGCCTGTTTAGCCTTACGCTGTATAATAATCCCTTTGTATACTGTGAAGGTTTGATGCTGTGAGTGGTTTAATAAGTAAGCTGACTAACCAATAGTTGAACAGGATAAAGTTAGGCAGGAGAGACAGACTAGGAGAATGCTTAGGAGGAAGAAATGTGGAGTCAGAGAGTCACCAGTAAATGCAGAGAAGCAAGATGAGAATGCCAGACTGAGAAAAGTTACCAAGCCATAAGGCTAGACATAGTTAAGAAATATGGGTTAATTTAAATGTAAGAGTTAGCTAGTAATAAGTCTGAGCTATTGGCTGAGCAGTTACAACTAATATAAGCCTCTGTGTGGTAATTTGGGAAGAGGCTGCTGGAAAGTATTTAGAAACAGATTGTCAGGACAAAAAACCTCTGCCATCATTTACAACCTTATTAAAGAGCAGAGTCTGCTGTAGTGAGTGAGGTTCCCAGGATGGAAGGTAAAGTGGTTCTGCCTACTTTAGCCCAAGAAAAAGCCTTAGGGTGCTCTTGGACTAGAACTCTGTATAGCAAGTGGTCCACTCCCGTTATTTTCCCCATCTTGTTTATTTTTCTGATTAATATTATATTCAAATTTGCTGCTTTTTTATTTTAAGACCGAGTCTCACTATATAACCGAGATTTGCCAGAGATTTACTGTTATCCAAGCTCACTTGAAATTCATGGTAATTCTCCTGCTTTACTATCTTCTGCTCCCCTCCCCGAACCCCTACTACTCATACACAGTACTGGTATTAGAGGCCTGAAACACTATGCCCCTCTTTTCCTTTCTTTTTTTCTCTTTTCCTCTTCTTCTTTTTCCTTCTGGTAGTGTTGGGGATGATCAAACCTCAGGCTCAAGCACACTTAACACTCACTATACCCCACCTAAATCTCTAGTACTGAATTTTGAAATGTGTGTTACCCCAAGCAAAGTGTTTAGAAACATCAAAACATGAATTGTACTAAATAAAGTAAGCTATCTTATTCTACATCCTTGTTCTTGTTATTATTTTTTATTTTCTGCTCACATTCGTACTAATTCCATGCCAATATGATGAGTTAATTCTAATAGGGTTTCACCCCTATAAGAAGAACTAGAAACAAGTGATGGCTATTGGGGGACAGAGAATCAGTCTTCTTCAGTACAAGCCCCCGTTCAGCTAGTCAGTCCCAAGACGTCAGGCCTAAGCACGTATGAGCAATACTAAATGATTTCAACAAGTGTATTTATAAATTTACATACATTTATGTAACAGTTACAATTAAAGAAAAAGAAGTCATGAATTTGAAAAGGAGTGGGAAGGGCATGAAAGAAACAGAAGTAAGGAGGAGGAGGAGGAGAAGACAAGGAAAACAATTTAAATATGAAATTCTCAAAAACTAAATTTTAAAAATATTTTTTTAAAGATGGGAAGCAAAGTGCAGAGACATACTCCTGTAATCATTCACAGAACATGATACATGAGGTAGGAGGACTGCCACAAGTTTGAGGTCAGCCTGGGTTACACAACAAGACCCTGTCTTGAAGTAAGATAAAATAATGGAAACAAAGATATAGAAATATAAAGTTTAAAAATAATTTCCACCCTACAATGCATCTTCATGTGAAATGTCAGGAAACATGAGATTTGGAAAAGTCTGTTCTAGCTTTCCTTGCTGTGTCTCAATTTACTTTCAGCTAGAGAAGAGCAATTCTCCTCCTAAGTTCTCCTATCACAACATTCCATACTCAATAATAAATCAGACATAAGTTTACCAAGTGTCCTCTAGTACCAAGGGAAAAATCAGAGACAAATACACTATTGACTTGAACTCCCATGCCCTAGCAATGAGTGTGGGAAATGATATAAGCACTTCCAACACCTGTGATATCTACAGATGTTCAACATTTGCATTCACTGCAACTGTCAGCTGGTTCCCAAGTGTGTCTATTCAACAGAAATGTGCATGGCCCTTTATCAAAAGACATGTCATCAAATACATGTAGCAGCAAGATGTCTATTAGTCACAAATTAAAGGTTACCTAGATTCCCAAGGGACTAACATGGAAGCCTTAAATGATATGTTCATAGCACACAACACTATCTACAATGAGTGTGATTAACCCCCAATATAAAAAAAAATCTCAAATGATTTGAGTCACAAACTCATCTCATTTGAGATTGAAGAAGAAAATGTTCAGAAGGTTTTGTGTTGTTTGAGTCTTTTTTGGCTGTTTCAATGACTGAAATAAATAGATCACATTAGAAGTGAGGTGTCCATTACTTTGGGTGAATGATGACTTGAAGTGGGTGTTAAGATAGCTCCTGGGCTGGTGGGAAAGCTCTATCACATTATCTGAGTATTGGTAGCATGTTCACTTAAGGTAAGGTCTGTTGTGCACTCCTCTGTACACTTGTAATCCTTTGCGAGAACATTAAAGGGAAATGAAAACAAAATGTAAACTCTTCTTCTGCTCTTGATTGCATTCGACAATCATCCCACACAGCTCTATTATAAAGTCTCCTAACAACATTCAGCACTCTGCATTTTTATAGCTCAGATGTCATAGCTCAGATGTCATGCTCATAACATGTCAGCTTTTGTTTTTTAGCTTGTTAAGAACAGTAGTCAGCACACAGGAGATATTCTGTAAATATTTTTGAGCAAATGAATGAAAGGATAGAAAAATGTCATTCTAACAATGCAGTGAACAACATAAAGTCAGGAACTGTCTGATTTTGTTTGCTAAAGAACCACACATTAGGCACAATGCCTGGTACACTTTGAAGCAACCCTATGCTTAGATATAGATAGATGATTGATAGATAGATAGATAGATAGATAGATAGATAGATAGATAGATAGATAGATAGATAGATAGAAACATACACATACATACAAACATAGATGAAGAATAGATGGTTAGAGAGATGATGGTTAGATGAATGATGATGGATGGATAGATGGGTGTGTGGGAGGGTAGAAGGATAGACAGAAAGACAGATATAGATGATAGAGTTGTGGGAAACAAAGAGAAAGAAGACAGAAAAAGCCTCTTCAGCTTGTCCACATGGACTCAATATTCACAATTCTTCAGGAACTGCCACACTTTTAGTAGTGGGCTGAGGGCAGTGGGTTTATTAGAATACACGGTTCTCAGACTCTGCCGTTGTAGGCTTATCCAGCTCCTATCCTATAAGCAGTCTAATAAATCACTTTCTATTATTTACATACACACAGTCTATTGATTGTGCTCCTCTAGAGAACCATACCTAATATATTGTATGTCCTGTTGAAGTTTTATAGACACTGAGACCCCAAGTGAGAAACAATAGACTAAGTAATTTGAAGATTCTGGGCAGTGATGCTCAAATCAAATGTATTGACCACTCTCCGATACTCTTGAACCTATATACAGCTTTGTCACACAGATTCTTTTTAGAAATAATACATCTTAGCATTAATGCAAAGATGACCTAGTTTGATTTCTGTTGCTGATATAACATATCTTGACAAAAAGCAACTTAGTAGAGATGGTTTTATTTCAGCTCAAAATAGAGGTTACAGTCTGCCATAGAAGGTTAAAAAAAAAGATGCAGGGACTTCAAAGATCTAGTGACATCAGAAATAGTCACAAACAGAAGGAATTGAATGTTTGCTTTATTGCATTTAGTTTTTTTGTTTGTTTGTTTGTTTTTGTTTGTTTGCTTCTGCACTCTACTATAGTTCTGACCTAGAAAAGAGTTCTGTCCTCAGTGGCTTGGGTCTTCCCACTTTAATGCTTACTGAGACAATCCTCCAGACGCCAACCTATTTGAGACAATCCCTCATCGAGGCTCACTTGTTGATAACTCTAGGTTGTATCAAAGCAATGGCTAAAACTAACCATCACAGGAGAGCAGACCTTATGACTCCCAAAGAACTCTTTTTGTGGAAGTTATTTGGAATAGGAGGTGATTTAGAAGAAGACACATTAAAAGTTCTCATCCTCCCGTTAGCCTAAAGATAGGACATAAGTTATAAACTAGCCTCCTCTCTTTCTACAAGGAAAGACAAAGTAGCTCAATCACCAAAGAAAACTTCAGATCCTTATCAGCCCAAAGATGTATAGTGCAAGTTACAAAACTTTACTGACTACACTTTTGCCGTGCCATAATTCTCCAAATATTTGTTATCCTTTGTGCCTCCATAGGCTAGAGGTCTAAGCCACCTCTTTGAGAGTCACTCATTCTCTGGGTACATGCCCACAAGCCTGACAACATGTTAAATATACATATTTCAGAGCTAGGATTTTCTTGTGGTCAACCTATCTTTTGCTACACTAATCCCTACTTAAGAATTAAGAAAAATCAAGGAAAATTATTCTCTTGTACTACAAATATACAAGAGGTTTTTATGGTTGGGTGCTCATGTTTTGTGAACCGATCTAACCTCTGTTTGTTCCCACAATAGCTCCAGGAAATGGATGTCAGTTCTTTTCTACTTCAGAAATGTAGATCCTGAACATTTAGTTATTTTTTTTTTTTGCCTTGAACACTAGAAACCAAATGAAGTGGAATTGGTGTTTAAACTCTAAGTCCTTAATACATTGTATTCAGCATACTAGACATCAAAAGAGTTGACACTATTTATCAAAATAAGTATTTAGATAATGGTGTCAGGCCCTTCTTGCACACCTACAAAATATCAAACATTTCTAAATGATTATTTGAATTCTACATTACTACTGGCCTTTCAAGAGATAAGAAAACAAACACAAAAATTCGGAAATGTCCCAAGGTTGGAAACTTTGCACATGAAGGAAGCAGCCTGTCTCTGACACCTATGACCCTAATTGGGTCAATATGCAATGTTGCACACAGATGCTGTCTCATTTTACTTAGTACTTGCATCAGAATCGACAAACCACAACTTGCATCAGAATCAACAAGAGGGCTAAAGAGAATCCAAAATCCCATGTCCTCTATGTTTGATTATCAAGTTTGGAATGGAGGCAGCAGTCCTTGTTTACTTCCAGCCAACATCTAAGTTTTGATGATTCTGAGAGTTGAAGGACCACAATTAGAGGAATAGTACAGACCAACAAAGGAGATTCGAGCACTTAAATGTTTTCAAATTTTGGCCTAGAGATTACATCATCTGAACAAGAGTTGGCATATTGCAATTTGATATATTGATCAATGGATTTTTAATGAAGCAAAAGCAATGACTTGTCTAAGATCAAATATCCTAATGGTTCTCAGAAGGGTTAAGTAAGCACCATGTCTTCCCAGAGAATAAGCTTATGATAACAGCCCAGGGAGTCAAGCCAAACTGTTCTCTCCATCTCCTGGAAGATCTAGAATCAATTCTGAATATAACCAACACACAGAAAATATGGCAAATTTAAACTGGAATTATGACTTGAGAGTTAAGACTCAAGCGATTATGTTAGATTAGGGAATATTTGTCATTTCTTCAAGAGTGCCAGTTTTTCCTTCATTAATCACAATCTAGCTTTTTGCTACAGATTGTTCCAGTGTATATTTTAAGAGGCAGCAGGTATATTTTTTTCATTTACACTAATCCCAGAGGCCAGAGGAAAATGTTTATTCATTCTTGTTTAACTTGAAAAATAAACTAATGTGATCAATATCTAGTTCAGCTCTCAATGTTAGTAGCAATTAAACATAGTCATTCAATTACATTTCATCTGAGTAATTGAAACCATTTAATAATGCCTCATTTCAATCATGCTCTTGTGAAAATTAGACAGTTTTGGAAGATGAGAAGAATTCAGTGCGCTGAAGTGGAAAATGGAGAGTCAGTTTTGCAAAAGCCTTATGTTCATGTAACTTACACATGCTTAGTGCTTTGTGTCACCTGGAAACTGAGCTGAGATCTGGCATTCTAAATAATGAGTTTATGAAGAAAAAAAACAATGTATATGTGTATATAAAATGGGCCCCATCATCTCCCCTTTCTACCTTTGCTTAACCTAGTTTACTTCCTAATGCTATTTCTATTTCCTGGTGACACCATTCTCCCACAGCCAAGGCCTTGGAAACTGATATAGGCCTTTATTTTCTGTCTACCTTCTTTTCCTGCCCATCCACTGCCCTGCACTCCTGCCCTCTACCTGTAGCCATTTTAGTCACCCGCCATTTTGGCAGCCCCAGACTGAGTCACTGTAGTTCTCTGTGACCATTTTCCTGATTCTGCTTGCTTTGCTTCCAGTAGTTTCCACCTCAGCTCATATTCGCAGAGCTGCCTGCGATCGCCACTATTCTTTCTTCCCGGTGTTTCCTGTTTGCTTTCCTCATAGCGGCTCGTAGTCAATCACTAACTGGCTATGTCAGAAGCATGAAAATCCTGGTCCCCCACATTCAAAGAAGGCAAACTCTGAACTATCACTCATGTCCACAATCTCGTGTGGATCCTCATAGGAAGCTCCAAAGCACGGCCTCACCTCCTCTGCTTTCCCCACTTCCTGTTTTCTCCAGTAGTTACATCTTGATAAATTCCCACATGCAGGTACTCTTGCCAGAGAGCCAACTTCTGGAGACGCCATTGTAAGAGATTCTGTTCTTAATGGCCACTCATCTTTTCCCCAAACTACTTCCCTGTGAAGCAGTTCCTGGAGCCATTGTGATGCATTCCACCAACTGTATTGTGAGAGAAGACAGTTTTTCTTTTTCGTGTGAATCACTGGTCACAGCACTTTCTCCAAGAAAAATCCAAATGTTTCACATATGATGTTCACTTCAAGACACTTTCTTAACCATGTGTTTCAAGCCCTCTACACCGACTTTAATCACTGCAGGTAAACTATGAATGATGTAGACAGCTGTCCTCTCCCACCCACACTTCCACGCTCCCTTATTCTTCATATGCAATGTCCTTCCATTCTGAGTACGTCAGTGAAGTTTGTCTCAAGTTCCTTATTGAGCTTTCATTTGCTTGGTTTCCTACTGCTTCTGCAGCAAAGCACCACACTCTTAATTTCTAAAACATATTATCTCAACAGTTATGTAGGTTTGCCTGTGTCTTTTCAGTCTAGGACAAGGATCCTTTTAATCTGACTATTATCTGGGAATTTGATGCCAAAATTGAATCATCTGTGAATACTTTGAGAATTCAGTTCTTTTAATTCTGAGGTCCTTGCCTCCTTTATCATTAGTACCGACCCCCAAGGTTTAGTTCTCCTGACATCTTCATCATCTTCACCTACTCAGTTGCTTCCTGGGAAAGTTCTGCTTGAAAAGAATGTGTACTTAGATTGAGTACATCCCAATAATCCAGGTCAATCTTCCCATCTCAAGGTCCATGACCTTAACTAAATCTACAAAGTCCTTTTTGCCATGTAACATGAAATATTCTTGGGTTAAGTAACATGGTTTAGCATGTGGACATCTTTGAGAAACCCTTCTGATATCTGTCGTGGTCTCTTTCTACCCTAAAACCCAATAGACTATTTGATAATCCTGCTGGTAACTTTTCTTACACATAAAGTCAGAGTGACTTACTTCCATAGAGTATAACCAGGCACTTTTCTGGGTGCTTTACCTATACTGATTCATTTATTCCTGGTAACAGCCTGAGAGGTCACAGTGATTAGGAATGATTTTACATGTAAAAACTGAAACATACTAAGGTTTATAATTTCTAAGCTGGTAAGTGGAACATCAAGAATAACTAAGGTGATTCCATGTGTTTGCTAAACTGCTTAACTTTCTTGCCAATGGAATACCACAACCTGACTTTTTTTCTGTGAGCCCTGTTCTTTTATAGGATCATGTGTCTGATTCTGGCCAGTACCAACCCTAATAAGTAGAATGGTTTCCTATCCTTTCTCTTTAGCTGGACGCATAAGACTCAGGTTTTATAGTCACTCCAAGCAAGGAACTTAGACTTTTAGGACATTTTTGGAAGGGAGAGATAAAAGACTCCTGTTCCTCACCTAGGACCATCATGTATAGGTTATTTCACATTTTGTTGAATTCTTATGGTTTCGGCATCACTTATTTTGATCAATATGCTGAATATTAAGCTTAGGCTTTATGAGTAGTTAGTATTCCTTTTCTTCTGTTCTTCCTTCTTTATTCTTGATAATAACACAATCCCTCAGACTCCGTTGGGGAATGCTTCCAAAGGATATCAAATCTCTTGCACTTTCTAGTCTGTCATCTAAGGAAGCCAAAGCAGGAACACAAGGGAAAAAATGTAGAGGAGGAATGCTGCTCACTGGCATGCTTCCCCTCACTTACTCAACTGCCATTTGTATACAGCCAAGGCCCAACTGTCCAGGGGTAACACCAACCACAATGGGTTGGATCCTCTTAACTACATAAAGTAAAATGTGCCCCAGACAAGTCCACAGGCCAATCTGATGGCGGAAATTCCTCAACTGATGTTCCTTCTTCCTTCTTTGGAAATGTATCAAGATGACAACTGAGATTAGCATGACAGCATCGTTACTTTACAAATGTGGAGTTCTCTCCCAGCGCTGACCTTAAAAAGCTTTCTTTCCCCACACTCAAGGCTGAACACAAAGGGGGAAATTTTCTAGCCCATGAGAACATTCAAGTTCAATAGGGAGAGATATTTCAACAGGACCTTCTTTCAATTCACACAGAATTAGTCGGTAGGCATGCCATCAGAGACGAGTGGGTTGGTGAAACAACCTCACTCTAATCTTCTCTTAAAACTGTAGGTTCTCAGAAATACCAATAAATGGAGAAAAATAAAACCAAACAAATAAACTATAAGTGACTTATTATTATACCAAAAGTCAGAAATCTGTCATAAATATATTCTGGACTGGCCTTCAAAGTAATATGACTCTAAAATAATTCTGAGCAGTCTTGAACATTTCTTAAATTAAAAAACTGTCTTTTTTTTACTGTTATCTAGTCTACCCACTTATTACTGTCATCAAATGTAAGACTCCACAATTAAAGTGTGCAATATAATATTTCATATAAATGTTTTTAATCCTTTAACTTTTATATCTCTTCATTAATACATCATATAAATTTCCAGATTATAAACATTTCTTCAGTATTGGATTATCTATAACTGTAATGAGATAAATCCTGTCTCCAGTCCTCTCTTCTTCCTTAAATTCTAAGTACAATGTTTTTCAAAATCAATTTTATCATTTTCTGTCCAAAATATGCTTCTTCTAATGACAGTTCTGATGTGGTTGGTAGCACTGGAATACATGGAGCATCTGTAAATTGTTTGATTATTGTAAGAATGTTAGGAAGGGACTGGAGAGAGGGCTCAGTAATCAAAAGCTTTTGTTGTTTGGGACTCTCTGCTCTTGCAGAGAACAAGTTTTCATTACTCCAAAGACAGCTTATAACTGCTCATAACTACAATTCTGGTATCCACTTCTGGTTCTCTTGGGCACCAGGCACAGCAGTACACAGACCTACATAAAACAAAATATTCACACACTTCAAATAAAAATAAGTAAGTCTTTATGAACGTGAGAAGTTGACCTCTGTTCCGCTTTCTCCCATTTTGCACACTCACATATTCGCACAGTCTTAGAAACGTCACCTGGAACTATCCTTTTAAAACTACTGAGAGTCTGCTAGGCCCCTGCCCTACTGGTGTTTATGTGCAGATTCTATGATAGAGAGAGAATCCACTATGCTAATACACAATGGCAGGAGGAGAGTGAGCCCCAGTGAGTGATAAACGAAGACAGGAAGGAAAAGGAAGGAGGGAGGAAGGTAGGACGGTAAATGAGATCTATTTAGATATTTGCCTTAATGGAAATTCACTCATGATGTGATGGAACATGATGAAATGTGGTACAAGAAAGGAAGGGGGAAAAATTTGCTATGAGCAGAAAACATCTGGACTGAGACCAGATGGACAAGAGCCAACCCCGGGGGTATTCAGCTGAGAGAGCTGCAGACAGAGGGAGTAGCCAGCACAAAGCTCAAAGGAAAACAAGGCCAGTGTTCAGAGAACAGGAAAACCAGTATGAACAGAGAACAATGGTTGAAGGAGACAGGCAAAGGAAGACACCAGAGAAGTAGGTGGAGTCCCCCCGGGAGAGAGCTCTCTGTGTTACCAGCTACCAGGAAATGTGGTAGTTTTAAATGAAGAACTCTGAAGCTCTGAATTACTTTTTAAAAATTTGTTTACAAAATTGGCTCTGGCTGCTGTCTTCCAAATGCCCTTATATGGTAAAGAAGAGTAGGGACAATAACTTTTTGGAAGCTTTTATCATCATCAAGACTAGGAACGGTATTGGCGTAAACCAGAATTGCTCCTGCAGATGTGGTGAAACTTGTCAGATCCAAAACATTCCTGCACGGAGGATGGAGAGTCCTTGTGAAGGAAATTGCCTTGTGGGAGGTGGTGCACACAGAGTGTGGAGAGGCACTAAAGAGAACCAAGGATGCTGCCTTCATTTTCTTTATAAGGACAGAGCCAGTGTTCTTTCCTTATAACCGTTTTATTCAAGGCTTCATGAGACTTTGGCCTCAGCAAAACTGCAATAGTATACTGACTTATTCCTTTTTCTATTTTCCCTAAATAACCCTTCTGCAAAATTATCCTCTAAGATTATCCTATAAATTGAAGCACTGAAAATTGAATTGTCAAGGTCCAGTTAGGAGAGAGGAATTCATGCCTGTCACCCTGGGAACAAAGGAGGAAGAACCCAGAGGAAGAATTTATTTTCATCAGATATTCAACCATTTAAGACACTGCCTGCACTGGAGTTCACGTACAGAATGAATCACTGAGTCAGCAGCCATGCTGGAGGCCGAAGCACACACACAGAAGGAAGTGGGAACTCCAGAACTCGGGAGTCTGAAGAGGCTCCTAACTTTCCACGAGTCAGGCTTATTCTTCCCTAGACCCATCAGCTTAGGAATCTAACCTACATCTTTTAGTCCATATGATAACGCTATTTGAAATTTTATCCATCCCCACCTCTCTCCTCTATATCCAGGAAGCAGCAGGAAAAGCCACCCTCGATTTCTCCATGCAGGGGAAATCAAACCCTCTTCTATTTGACAGCTTTGGGCTTCCATACATCTGTGTCAACACATATCCTATTGGACTGTCAGGTATCTGTTTACAGAGCTGTCTCATCGACTGACTATGAATTTCTTACAGATAAGAACTATGTCTTAACATTTTCTTACCCTCTCTTTAAAAAGTGCTTTTCAAATCATTAATCACAGATAAGATAAACACATGCACACACACACACACACACACACACACACACACACACACATACACTGATCTAACTCTTTGAGGTTCAAATTAGAGCTCAAGATTAAATACTGCTTATTTATATAAAGGTGATACAGAACAAACGGGGTCATCGTATGTTTATGGTATCTTCATTAGTTCTTTTGTGCCACAGAAATAGGCCATAATGTTAGGAAGGTTGCCTAGCACTGTGTTTTATAGTTTGGATTGGGTTTAGCTAAATGGTGACTCAATCAGTACATGTAGACTTTAGAAAGACTGATCTAGGATAGCTCATATTTCTTTTATGTGGTTCCTGGCTTCCAAGAAAGCTTGTTTGGGTATGGGGACTAGGTTATGCCTCAAAACCTGAGCAATGCACTTAAGATAGTGCTCCATTCCAGCTGCCGTAACTTACTGGCCAACGAAAATCCCAAGGTCCCAAAAGCTCCAAAGATGGGAAAGAAGACAACACAACTTGGTGGGAAGAAATTCATTTCTGATAATAGTGCTTACTGCTGTCTGTTCTCTCTTTAAAATCTTACCACTATCAAAAAAGAAAGCTTAGCCCCAGGTAACCTGAAGGAACCCAGTTTCCCTAGGTGAAAGCATCCTAGACTATTCTATAGACTGCAGCTCCAATGTGAAGCGTAAAGTAGCAAAGACCTATAGAGCTGTTGACCAGCAACAATCAACCTCACAAGTGAGCTGAGGCAAGACCAGAAGAATAGCAACAGATGTTTACTGAAGGACACTGAGTTCAGAGAGGTTTGTCATATACACACACTGGTAAATGATAGGCAGCTTAATATAAACCTGCCATAATACATACTTGTATGTTGTTTCAGAGGAATCTTTGAGATGTTAAGAATTCCTCAAAAAGCATTCTTTAAGTTATCCATACACAATCTCAATCTCAATATCTCTCTCTCTCTCTCTCTCTCTCTCTCTCTCTCTCTCTCTCTCTCTCTCTCTCTCTCCCTCTCCATGGCAATGCCCAATAGCAAGATTTTGCTTCTTTGTATTTTGAGAGGAATAACTAGAATCTCTAGCCAAGAACAGTGGTGTTACCTATCTTCAGTAAAGTGGATGGGCCAATCACTGTCTTTATAGTTGCTTGATAAACCAGATCTAATATGACACACACATGGGCTGGGGTGTCTAAAGGTGATTTCTTTCACCCTTTTGATGTTCTTTTTCTTACGCTGTAAAGTGAAGGTAACAATGCAAATTATATATTCCACATGCTGTCTGGGTTGCATACAGTATCATCAAAAGTCATTAAGAGTTGATTTTCAGTATAATCTGCATAACTGGGCAAGATGGGACATAAGCTATCGGGATAAATAGGAAAAGCTTTGTATGCAGTAATTACTTAATAGACACCAGCTTTCTTTCCATCTCCATGGTTCTAACAGGCATGCCATGCTCCAGCTCAGCATTGGGCATACTGTGTGTCATGGGCAAAATGTGACCTAGAGTCTGGTTTTGTAGATGTAGTTTTACTGAGACACAGTCACATCTTATTGCCAGTCACTCTGCTCCTACAATAGATTAATAAGGGCCTGCTGGTGTCTACAGTGACCAAATCACACAGGATTTAGGAATCTATAGAAAAGGTTTGCCAACTAGCCTTTAATTTTCTAAACCTTAAACTTATATTGAAATTGCATACTCGGGCCTCAAATGTCACAGAGTGTGAGAGTCAGTATATGTTGGTTAGGTCTAAGAATCCACATTTCCAATGGGAATTCAAATAATATCATATTAATTAATATTATTATAACATAAATACCATTACTCTAATTATTGAAAGGCATATAATTATATAAATCTTTATTTTTAAAATGGCAGTGTTCCTGGGCCTGGGGGCTCATAGCTGTAAGCAGAGCACAGCCTAGCAGAGATGAGAAAGTTGTCATGGTTGTGAGGCCCATCTGAGGTATAGGTCAAGATGCTATCTCCATAATGAAGCTTAATATAAAACGAAATAACAAGGTGCTGCGATGTGTATATGGCCTGAGTGTGTTTTAGAGAAATTCATGTGCTGGATGCCTTAGCCCTGGTATCATGGTATCAGGCAGTGGAATTTTGAAGAGTGGGTGCTTCAGAACCAGAAAAGATTACGGCTGATCCTTCGGAAAAGACTAGTTACCATAAGGGCCAGTTGTTGTTAGAGTAGCCACCCTATGTGTTTGGTTTATGAGTAGCCACCCTATGTGTTTGGTTTATTCCACACACATCAGCTCCCTTTTCATTGGGTCACTATTCGTTGGCCCAGCCAGGAGGCCCTTGCCAGAGGTTGAGCAGATGGGAATGTCAAACCTCAAATTTTAACCCTCCAAAACTCTGCAGTAAGCAAATTTCTTTGCTTGAAAGAGTACCTCCCATCAGGTATTCTGTGATAACAACATAAAACGAACTAATGAACAGGATAATCATCAATTAAAAGTGAAATGAAGCCATGCTATAAAAACTTCAGAATTATGCTATAGTGGGTGACTAACAGCCATAAGCTATTTTGAGCAGAATGTTCCTTATAGATAATTCATGTTTATTCACAGGAGATAAAAAGCTAATCTAGGCCAAGGACAATTACCACCAGCAAAAGTCAGAAACCGAAGCACAAAAACAAATTAAGAATATATATTGGGCTTTAATTATTAGCCTATGTACAAAATGAAAAATCTATCTTAAGGTTTTTCTTAAATTAGAAGGTTTGGCTCCTCCTAATTGCACCATTTGTCCAATTCTTGCTAAAATATCTAATCACAGAATACTCAATGACAACCACATACTCTAAAGCTCAAAATAATTTCTATTTCCCCCTGCTAATAACATGCTGCAGATGCTCTCCTGGCAGCCCTCAAGAATTCAGACTGATGGGGAGCAAAGCTGCTTACTAAGATTCCAGGTCAGATCTGTTGTGATCCAATTTGTGATATCTGAAAATCATCTCATAATGAGCTTTTATAAATTATTGTGATTAAACTGCTTGTTATGTGCTTGCCCTTCCTTGATCCCTAATTTAATTTTCTTCAATGATTTTTTTTATTCCACCCATCTTTCTCCTTCAATGCTTAAAGTGAAAAGAGCAAATCGCTTCCTTTTAAAATTACATAATATGCCTTCATTTTTATCTTGATGACTTAGATCATAGTCCTTTTATTAGCAGGGAAAAAAAATGACCGGGATATTATTTTGAGCCTATTTTAAATAAGGAATAAGCTTCAGCAAGAAAGAGACTTTTAAAAGGCCATGAAAGAGTTTAAAGTAACATTGGTGTCTGGTCCTGAGATTCAGAGTGAAAGTAATTGCTGGCTTCTCGAATGTGGGATCTCAGAGGGGACCTGGAACAGAGCCCACACACTCCATGTGTAGATTTAAAAACTGTATGAACCGTTACAACTAAACACACACCCACATGTTCTCACAGAATGACTTTACATCTCAAATGTGTTCCTAAAATAAACACCCTATGCCAACCAGAATATTAGAATTAAGGAAATTATGCTTTGCAGGAAAAAATGTATTTATATCCTCCTATTCTTTCCTTCCATTTCTTCTTCATCCCTCCTTCCTCCATTTTCCTTCATCCTCCCCTTTCTTTCTTTGGTTATAGCTCACTGAGCAGTAGGGTCTGCGCCAATGTAGCAGAGAGACCCTTAAAAGAAGAAATAGAAATTTCTTATCACATAGAAAACATAAGGTATGGTGTGACTGAAATATTGCCTATGGTGTTATTTTTCTTTTCTACTTGTCTCTATTTGCCAATTTTTGTACAATCATCTACATTTATGGAATAAACTAGAAAGGTAATATGCAGCATAGTGCTTAGGAATAAGGTCTTAAGAGTGCCTGGGTTTGTATTTTACTCTAATTCCTATTCACTGTGTGAAATTAAGCAATCTGATGACTCTTACCACGTATTAATTCCTCTACAAACAGATGAATATTTAAAAATGTTCTACCTAATTTGAGCTTCCAAGGATCAAATCAACCACATTTAATGAGAGATGACAATCTGTGCATCATCATCATCATCATCTTGTGATTACTTCAATGATGATATAGGGTGTTGTTCATTTACTTTTGTCCTTTAAGTCTCCAATATTCTAAAGTTTATGTCACCCCGGATTCATATATTGAAATCCTGAACCCATGATGTAATCATGTTAGGAGGTAGGGCTTTGGGGGATGGAAGACTATGACATTGGACCTCTCCTGAAGAATTTGAGCTCTTATATAAAAAAAAAAAAATAGATCCAAGGGAGTTCATCTTCTTCTCCCACTATCTGATAGCACAGCCAGGATCTGGCAATTAGCAACCTGGAAAACAACCCTTTCTAGAACCTGATATTTTTGGAACTTCTCAACCTCCAGAACCATGAGTTCTAAGTTTAAACTGATTTGTAAGCCACCCACACTGTGGTATTTTGTTACAATAGCCTTAATGGATGAAGCGTTCATTTTACTATAACACAGACCACTTTTCTTATGGTTCTAATCTCTGCGTCTTGCAGATTCCCATTTATATTCTCTTCAGGATGCAAATGCAGAGTGTTATGGTGGCTGGTACAACATTTTGGAATCACTTTCCCATCAAATCCTGGGAGATTTCAAACTAAGATCCACTCTAAGGCTGAGAATGTTGGACTGAAGGGTAAACCTAGAATTCATAGCAAAATTCCCCAGGAAACACAAAGGAATCCAAAGGAATGAAACACTTTTTGGAACTCTCAGAGGCGGGGTCTGAAAGCAAGAGTAGGCTTGTTCATTAGGTCTCTGTGCAAAAGAAAAATCTGGTTAATCTTGACCTCACTACTGATTCTGTGATATTACATTACCCAGCTGCAAGAGATCAAAGTGAGTGGACACATCTTTGGGACTTTCCTTGCAGTGTTTTTGATTCCACTGTGCTGTTTAGGGAGGAGGTGGAATAAAACATCATAGAATATGACTTAAATGTTCACAAAATTGAACGAAACGTGTAAATCTGTAGACAGTCATGAGAAACACACTTATCACTAATGTAAATGTTTTACGATATAAATACCTGGATCTTCTACTGAAGGTATCAAGAAATCAGAGGACCAAATTACTCTTCTGTTGATAACAGTTTAAAATAATAGCCAACATAAAAATGACATATTTTTTAAATGTCAGCAGATGTGGACAGAGAGTATGGGTTTCTCATGGGTCAGCACAGATTTAAATACAGAATCCAGACAGGTAAGCAGAAAGTCAAGACCAACTCCAGGCTGGGGGTATTTGCCAAATCAAGTGAGGCCAGCATTTGTTGACTTTCACAGACTGTTCGGGAGATCAGAGATGAAAGGTGTCCTCACCCACATAAAATGGACTTCACAGCAGGATACACTCAGAGCAACACTGAATAATGTTTAAAGGAAAAAAGAAATAGTCACTGCTTACCTCTGTAAACCTTCCCATGATTCACACTACCTAGACCAAAAAGGACAACTCACATTTTCTGACCTTGACATTGGGTGGAAAAGAAAATGCCATCGTCTGAGAAATTATGTTCACAAAATAATCATTTCAGGAATTTGCATTCACTTCACATTACCTATATGGCTTGAGAAAGTTCAATCTGAGAAGTTAGCTTTCATGTCTATTTTTAGGATAAGATTAGCTTTAATAAACAACCCTGAAATATCAGTGGTTTAATCTAGACCTTTTATTCCTTTCCTACACACTGAATGCTACAGAGCAGTAAGTATAGAGAATGAATTCTCTCACAGAGAAAAGCCCTTCTGACTTCTTCGAATGCTTGTAAAGCCTCTTGAAGCATGATCTATCTCTCTATCATTAGGACAAAAAAGATAGGATCCTACGTAGGAATAGTCAGAGAGTTGCTGTTGGTTGTTTTTGCTCTTTACTCTTTGCTCTTTTGGAGGGGGAGGCACCTCTCAGCTCCCCCAAAAAAATCACATGGAGGCTTATTCTTACTTACAAATCTTACATTCTTAGCTTGACTTATTTCTAACCAGCTTTTCTTAAATTATGCCACCTATCTTTTGCCTATGAGCTTTTATTTCTCTATCTGTATATCTTTTCTTTATTTTGTTCTTCATGGCTTGCTCTGTAGCAGGGTGGCTGGCCCCTGGAGTTTTCCTCTCCTCCTCTTTCTCATGTCTCAATCTCTCCTCCCAGGTTTCTCCTTCTATTTATTCTCTCTGCCTACGAGCACTACCTATTCTTTCTTCTGCCTTACTATCGGTTCTTCAGCTCTTCGTTAGACCAATCAGGTGTTTCAGACCGGCAAAGTAACACAGTTTCACAGAGTTAAACAAATGCAACATAAAAGAATGTAACGCATCTTTGCTTCATTAAACAAATATTCCACAGCATAACTAAATGCAATAAATCTTAAAATAATACTTCATAATAGGAAGTGATGTATTAAAGCACTGACAATGGCCTGTGGGACTGAGTACATAGATCAGTAACACAGCAACTACCATACACAGACCCTGAGTTCCATCCACCCCCCCCCCGAAAGAATCCAATATTTCTATGGTTGAACTCCTTTACACTGCCATTTTGGAGAGGCAATCTGCTTCTTACCTTGGATCTGAGTTGAATGTAAGACTAGTGTTGCCCTGTAGAATGTACTAAAATCAACTCTGTGGGGTTTCTGAGCTGAAGAGGGCCAGTAGCATCTATACTGTCCCTGTTGGCACTTGGCCAGTATGTAGTAATGCTATTCATTCAGTTCTGCCGGACAATGGTCACCAAGAAGTCATCAAGAATAGATGTCAAAAGAAGCAAATGATCACAGGTACAGAATTAGTCAGCACTCTAACTCACAGTGACCACCAAAGACTACAATGTTGGGAGAAAAACCCTCCTTAGTTCTCTTGACAGCTCACACATTAATGCAATCACGTGACAGAAGCCAGGAAAGACTGCAAAGCCCAGCGCTGTCCAGTAAACTAATCATTGAAATAAATTAAAAAATTGCGTGCTCATAGTTACCAGTGCATGGAAATGTTTGTGCCGCAATAACTGAAATTCCATGGCTTGTTTTTACAGGTTGAATTTGGAAGCAGGTTCATTCCTCAACTTTACATTGAAAAGAACTCAGCCACAAAGTTCCACCAACCTCCAAGAAAGCTGGGGAGTACAACCTTCATAATAATCCAGAGTGAAGAAGCAAATGTGCTAACAGACAGCTAACCCACTTCTACTTAGACCTAAGCCCTTAGAATGGACAGGGATAGACAATAGCTGAAAGATTTTATCTTCCCTTCCTACTTTAAAGAATAAACATGAAGTCTGAAGAAACACAGGCCGGCATAGTTCTAGATAGTGTAAGTACTTTAACATTTATAAACAACATTCTGATAGAAGTTGAAAATGGACTGAGTTCCCTAAATCTGATGCAAGATATTGACTAAAAATTAAGAGGAAATCTGAGTGACCACTTAAAGCAGATTTTAAAGACAAGCAATCAGCACTTTTAAGTTTCCTTGCCAGAGAAATCTCAGATTATGATAAGATTTGCAAGCAAGTTCTAACAGACGTTCAAGGAAGAGATCATTTGAGTATTAGTCACTGTGTTCTAGACAATAATAAAAGAAAGAATGTTCTAGTAAGTGTGTGACTTCAGGAATCATGATATATAAATCAAGAAGACAGGGTAACGGAAATTATAAGAAATTTTCACTAATAAACAAACCGCAAAGAAAATGTAGTCAAGTGAATTTAGCAGATCCTAAAAGAAAACATTAGTATTACCTTATTATTGTTTCAGTAAGGTCAGGTTGCAAGTACATGTACACATAGCTGTAATTAAATTCACTGTCTTAACAGATTTTTTTTAACGTGAAATTTCTTCTCTGACGTATAAAATGCTTGAAAGCTATCCATCTGTCCTAATAATAAGAAAAGTTAAACAAATTAAAAATTATTATGAGGTTCATCAGAGAACTAAAGACACAGAGAAAACTGCTACCACTCCCCCCAAACTTTAGAGACAAGGAGGTACAGAGAATGATTTAGTGACTGGAGAGGAGATAAATAAGCCAAAACCTCCACAAGGAAATTATTGTGTGGAGTGAAATAAACCAAACTCCTAGAGAATGATTGACTATAAGTACACAAACCCATCTATACCTATGACATGGCAGCAGAAGATAGAGGGAAGAAAGAGACAAGCAAGTAATATATAGGATAATGTTGAGATGAATAAGGTCTAAATAGTTAATGTATTTTAAAGAAATACCCTTGATTAGACCTACCACTATGTATAATGAATATATGCCAAGGGAAAAACAAAGGTGTTTGTATTAGAATAAGAAAGGTTGAAATTATTGTAGAGTTGGCAAAGATGCATCTCAGAACTAAAACTCTATAGAGATTTTGTTGTTGTTGTTATTGTTGTTTGTTTTGGTTTGGGTTTGGTTTGGGTTGGGTTGGGTTTTTTGGAGATTCAATGGTCTTCAGACCTTGATGTTAAGGAATTATACCAGGTTTTGTCATTAAAGACTGGGGAGAAAAACTACACAACAATCAGTACAGAAATAAAATAACCAGTCATTTGCAAAAACACCAGTGGTCTCTTGTCTTCACAGGTCATGTAACTAGAACTTTTAGAACAAAAGCCTTGCCTCAATGGTCCAGTAAACAAGCCTTGGTTTGTGTCCTCATATATCAGCTGAGGAGATGATGGTAAAAAGAAGAAGGGAGAATTATTTAAACCTGGTCATGATGGGAAAATAATTAAACAAAGGGCTCCAGTAACCTCAAGTAAGTCTTCAGGGTACTGACAAGGCCTTTCTGTTTAAATTGATGAAGACTTGAGGCAAGAGGGATACATAAACTAACTTGGTCAAGATGTGACCTGGTTAATCGTTGTCTCTATCCTGGTTTTTCAGGGTGGTGTGAGGAAGTCATTCTCATTGTCATCATGTGAGTGGATCAGTCTAGAACCCAAGACACAGCCTTGCCTTTGGAGATAATTGCCCCTGTCGAGGCAGGGTGGGAGGATGGAGGTTCAAGTTGCTCTTCCTGGAATCCGAAGTGACTACAGGTTTAGGAAAACACCTATCTCTGTACTTTCAGACTTGAGGACAGATGATCTAGGTCACTAAATTACTCTGAGTGGTTATCATGCCAACGCAATGGAGAAAAACACACGGGGAAAGCAGAGACATTAAAAACACATCCTGTTTTTAATGACCTTGGATTACATTGACTGCTAGCATGAGATCAATGCCTTTTAAGAAAAACAGAAACTTCTGAGTGCCTTTTTCAACTTATCCTCAAAATGTCTCTTAGCCCAACACTAATTTACAAAGGTTTCATCAGCGCTTACTTAAACTGGCAAAGGAAAAGCCCGAGCTCAGCCTCCTCTGGCTATGCTGTCTCTGTATAGTCTAGGAAGTCCTAAGAACAAGGTTCGGTTTCACAAAGAAGGGCATCACAGGATCCTTTTCTGCGATCACATTACTGTCCCATTACTAAAGGCTTCCTGCTACAGATTCCTTCACCCAATGCATCATGTCTAGTCTCAACAGAAAATCATCCTCCATGCTACTGGGCAATACTCTCAGGCATCAGAGAAGGCACTGGAAGCCGCCAGCGGTAACAGGCATGTTGAAATTTTCAGGTCAACAATATTCAGCAACTATGATTGAAACATTAAGGAGTCTAATGTAGATAGCCACATATAAGATAGGTTGGGTAAGCAGACAGACAGAATCCCAGATAGAATCAAATAGAAATGGCTAGGATTGTTAGACCCAGATCACAGAGTCCACCACCCTCCAAAACCAACTAGGAGACCAAGGCCTGTTTGTAAAAGCAAAGAGCCTCTATTCTTACACAAGTTTGCAAACTCGGTCTCTCCATGTGTCTAACATGTTGGAAGGATCTGAGAGACCCAAGTTCAGTTAGAGTTTGGTTTTTATAATAGCAAAGGTGGGGGTGAGGGATTTCTAAGGTTCAGGACACCTGATTGGCTGACATTTGTCTAGGGGTGCCCTGATGAAAAGCGATGGATGTATGCTGGCAGGTGATCCTACCTACAACAGTTGGAATGTTAGGAATTTCCTTTGGATGGTCTGTTCCTGGGTGGTGCCTGGGTAGTCTCAGTTTGTGGTCTTTATCAGAACAAGGTATTGCCTCAGGGTAAACTATTGAGACTCAGGCCTCTGTTGAGCTTGTCATGGCTGGGTCCTACAAGGATCAAAACCACTAACTACAGTGAAGACTGTCTTCTTCTGTAAGCTGTAAGATTTTATTATGGAAAGAAAACGTCAACATAAATTTCTGAAACTGAAAAACTAAGAAGAATGATAAAGTTATACAACAGACTATCACAAAACTATAGGACAACTACAAAAGATCTCGGAGGTGTGTGCTGAGAATAGCTGGAGGAGAATGAGGAAGGAAATATTTAAAGCAGCAATTACTGAGGAATTGCGGAATCACTGTCTGGTAGTAAGTCACTGGCAGCAGAAAGGGAGAGAACAACAAACATGAGAAATTCCTAAGAAATAAACAAACCCAGCTAACTTGCACACATCATAATGAAACTGCAGAAAAATCAAAAACAAAAAAAAGGGAAAAAAATCAAAGAAGGCAAAAGGTGGGAGGAGGTCCTCCTGCCTACAGAGCAAGAAAGATAAAATTTACATTTGACAATTTGGAAACTGTATCAGCGAGTAAATTAAAATATTAAAGCATTGCTGGGCAGTGGTTACACATGCCTTTGAACCCAGCACTAGGGAGGTAGAAGCAGGCAGATCTCTGTGAGTTCGAGGCCAGCCTGGTCCACAAGAGCTAGTTCCAGGACAGACCACCCCCTCCACAAAAGAAAAAAAAAAAAACCTAAAGAGAAACCCTATCTCAAAGAAAAAAAAAAAATTAAAGAGTTGAGGAAAGGCCACAACAGGGAATTCTATATTGTATCAAACTGCTTTTGAAACTAAGAAGAAATAAAGACTTTCTCCAGCAAATAAAATTGAGAAAAATTGTTGCCAATTGTTGTAGTAAAACTTTCTCTTCTTTATATAGCATGATCATCCATCCCACCACCATCACTGAGCAGAGAGAAACCCTTGTTCCTGTAATCCCTGCAATGAAATAAGCAAAGAGATTCCATGGAAGGTAACGCCAGTAGAGCTGTTGACACCACCAAGGAGAATGAGAGAAGCCGATGGCCACAGGATCTTCCCCTGACATTCCAGCCATCGCTGCCCCCTGCCTTCCTTCAACACTCTGCATGGTCATGAGAGATGGTGAGGTCATAGGAAGTGAAGGGCTAGCTGAAAGCTTTGGGAAGGCCATCACATGCCAGACTCTTCAATGGATACAGCTATCGGGCCGTCATCCATCCTGCTGTGAACAATGCTGATGAAGTCACTCTTTCACGAACTTGAACTTAGGTGTGATCATGACTTTGGTCTGTCTTTAGAGCCCTATGAAGTAGACAGACATTTCCTGAAGGCAAACTCAACATGCCTTGAAAGTAGTGTTAAAAGTGGTTCTTTGGGACTGGCAAGATGGCTCATGAAGGTGTTTGTCACTGAGTCTGAAGACCTGGGATTGATCCCTGGGAACCATAGGGTAAAAGTATCAAGTTCTGAAAATTATGACATGCACATGTGTGCATACACACATGCACACACTCTTTTCACATACAAAATAAACGTGTAAATAAAAAATTAGTTCTTCAGAGAGAGAAAAACTGTCAAAAATTTAGATTTAGGTTGGAGATGGCACAATGAAAACTGGGATTGCTGCCCAAGTGTGTGGGCCTGAGTCTGAATCCCCAGAACCCACCAAAACCAAGAATTGGTGGCAATATGTAATCACAGTTCCCAAGTGACAAAATGTGAGGTGGAGACACAAACATGCATTTAGACACATATCATATGTATGCACACATTTGACAGACATGTACACATGCAAACAAATGAAAGAAGAGCATGAGAAAAGGGACAATCAAAGAGAGAAAATAGTAAAATTCCCTCAAATAAAAAAAAAAGATGCCACCTCAATTTTGGAATACTTTTGTTATATTATTTTCAAAGTGTGAACAAATTAAAAAAAGAAAAAAATGTTAATTTTCTGGATAATAGATTAAGAGGAATAAAAAACGGAAAATAGCAAAAGAAGAAAGTGGAACAGAGGAAGGTGGTGGAGGGATAAACACATCTTGCCAGCTGTTTAAGGAACAACCATACAGTTTTCCATGACATTTTACTCCTATTGACAATCTGAGAGCTCTCCTTTCTCTCCATTTTCACTAGCATATGGAATATGATGCTGTAAATGATGTACAAATATGCATCAACTTAATTAATTCATTAATATTCTTTAAAGAGGAAGGAAGGAAGGATTATGGCATGCATCTAATTTCATGTGCAGATTTTAAAAGCCTTTAAGGATCAGAGAAATCCTGTTATCACTTTTCTTCCAATATTATCCAAGGAACTAAAGTAAGAAAGAGAATGGTAAGGCATAAAGATTGGGAGAAAGGGTGGAAAGCTCCCATAATTCAGAGCAGATAGAAACGTTCTTAGAAAATGTTCCCCAAATCTATAGGCACATTACAAAATCAGATAACAGAGGCTAGCAAATAATTCTGAAACAAAATAAATATAGAAAATTTAATTATGTTTCCATAAAACATCAACAGTGAATAAGAACCACACTTACTTTTAAATCACACAAAATAAAATTTGATACAGGATTATGAGTTTCTATAAAAGTAGCTAGTTTCAATACCTACATAGAACAGACATCCTAACAGGTTTGTGTATTCTCACCCTTTAGTAGTGACTCACGAGATTCCTGCTGTGGACAGGATGATAGTAGCTCCTTCCAAAATTTATGCTTACACTTGACCCCCAACGAAACAGTATTAAAAGGCAAAAACTTCCTTACCCCGTTCTTCGCCCCTTACCACAGGTGGCAGGGTCAAGGGTAGGGAGGGCATCTTTCCCACACTGCATCTGCCCAAGGCTGGAACCAAGGTCATGTGTTAACTCAGCCCAACATCTGCTGAGCATGGTGAGAGGGTGGGGATTTCAGTCCTGTAGACCCAGGGCTGCAGGATCTCCATGACAGAGAGCAGCAACAGGATTTCCGGGAAGGGTCCCAGTGATGGCCAAGCATCGGTGGTGTAGCAGAGGCCAAGGGCCTTGAACTAGAACAATCATTCTTTGCAATGGACGTTTTCATGAAAATGTACAGACAAAGGGGTATATTGAGTGTCTCAATGTATCACACTGCAGCTTCCATGATGAGACTCCCCCCCCCCAATTTTTTTCCTTACGTTTTATTTTGCTATAGGTTGGGGGAGATGTATGGGATTGGGAGACATGATGTGAAAGACACAAAGAATAAATGAAAGGAAAGTTTTAAAAAAGAGGTGGAACTTTCAAAGGTGATTAAACTCTAAATTCTGAGGTTTGTAGTATCATAAACCGGCACCTTTACATGAAGGCTAGACTGCAGGCGGCCATCTTATTCTTCTGTCATAGAAGAAAAACAGTTTGTCTCCTCTGAGGATGCAGCCATCTTGGAGGATGAATCTGGGCCCCCATCACACACCAGACCAAACAAGATCTTGATCATGGAATTCTACGACTCCAGAACTAGAGACATGAATTTCTGTTGTTTATGTCATTTGAGCTGTGGTATTTTGCTACACAAGCATAAACGAACGAAGATACTAACAAGTCCTCTGACTCTTATGATAAGAATTGGCTTTCAATTTTGATACTACTAACCTGGAGTTGCTCAGAGATCCCAAAGGTGAAGAGGTTGGTGCTATAAGGCTGCTTTCATTAGACATTGGGTACAAGTTACCTGTGCTTCTGATGAGCTTGCCCATTGGGTCCTTACTAGTTCCTCCTCAGGTCTGATAATTTGCTGTGATGTCTCACAAACCTCAACAAAACATTTGTACATATTTGCCAGTTCATTATAGAAAATGTTCAAAGGATGCAGTGGAGGAGCAGAAGAGGTGTAGAATGTGAGATCCAGAACACTCCTGAGAGATGGAGCTCCTGTCTCTGTGCGGTTGCACGTGCCACTCCTGACATGGATATTTTGTGCCTACCTGGATGTTTTCTGAACTCCATCTGTTTCGGATTTTGTGGAGGTTTAGTTACACAGACAAGATGAATCTGGCTGTTGACCTTTGGTGATTTAGCTAATGTGTAATTCATTTCCCCTCCCCAGAGTTCAGGCATGGTTCTAATCGTGCCTGATCTTTCTGGTGACATAGCCCCATCTGGAAGCTGCCTAGAAATCCCAGCCACCAGTTAACTCATCAAAATATAGAAGATATTCTAAACATCCCACCGATTTCAAGGATCCTCTATTAAGAAGCAGAGCTGTGGCAAACAATGTTACTAGCATCCCATTGCTCAGAAAATCATGGGTGTTAGCAATATGTTACCAGGTATCAGACAAATGACCAAAGAGGTCTTTCTTGTGATTCCACATCAACTGAGTTCTAAATAAAATGACACACAGTAAAGACGCAACCCTTCTGAGGGTGGTAAAGGCAGCATCACAAAGGCCTTCAGGTAGATCGTGAGCCACAAATCTTAGAGACTATTAATACAGTCCTAGTCATATTTATGAATTATTTTACGAAATGCCTCCACTACAGAGCAGATCCCTCTAACATCAAGCCTGGAAGGAACTCTATCAGAGAATGAAGAGGTTCATGAGAACCATGTACAAGGTCAATAGAAACCTGTACAGTCCTTACTCCTCGGGTTTTATGCATCATCATATTCCACAGCTTTTCTCACGTCCTTCAGCATCTTGTTCTTCAGATTTCCAAATGCCTTTCATGGCATTCCAGTTCAAAGATGACTTCTTTCGATGTTCAAAGCACCCTGGAGCATTCTTTCCATGCCCACTACACCAACAAGTCTCTAAGCAAATGACTTCATACTTACTGGTTTATCTTCTCTTAGTCATAGATGATGCTTCTTCTAATTCTAGGCTAACATGAGACCTCTACTTGCTCAACAGATGCCCACAACCTTTACTCTGCCCCCTGTATCCACCTGTCTCCTACTTCCTACCAATGGATCACTCTCTACAGCATTCAAATAATTCAGTAGTCATTTACGGTACCTTGGAAATATTTCACTGGCTCTATTTTTTGGTTTAGGATGTATCTTAGTTTTGTTACCCTCCGTGGAAAAGCTATGTGAGAAAAGCTATTTCCTTCTGTCCCTTGTACTGCCTTCAATTCCTCATCTCCTTTTTCTTTTCAGCCGTCAGATTTAGTTTATTTCCCCTCCCCAACACACACACACACACACACACACACACACACACACAATGCCAGCAAACTGTTATTATGTAAATTATTTATACTATGGAGCTCAGGGATGAGACAACATCCAGGAAAGAAGATGGAAAATGCGTCAACAATGTAGGAGAAATTCCAGGAAAGTGTATTGTCCTAGAGACCAAGGAAGGAAGTAGTTTGGAAGAAAAACCACGACAATCTGACTCATAAGCCACTGACAGCAAAATAAAATGAGAACTGGGAAATGACAAAGGGATTGAGCATCAAAGGATTAACTGGATCCCTTGGCAAGGGTGGATTTCATGGGAACAGTAGAATAAAAACCTTAATAGAGACCATCCCAAAGTAATTTGCAACATGCTACCTGTGCCCACCTCTTGGTTAGTTCTTGTCTGAGAGGCTTTAAGGACTTCTTGAGTCAAACACACAGCTGTGACTTAACTGTGCTAAATGGACACACAGCTGAATTAACTGCATGACAATGTACAAAGGGAGAGGTGTAGGGCAAACCCACTGAAAGTTTCCAAGCCTTTCCATTTGAGTTTACACAGCACATATTCAATCTGCCACAAGAGGCTGTGAGAAACCCTGCCAAGCTCATGAGAGCCTTAGAACTCAGGACTTTGGCTGGGCCCAGCCACATAGGCAGCTTCTGCCTGATGCGTATGAAGGCTCCAGCCTCTAAGAGAGGCAGAAGCACTCAACACCAGTTTTATTTGTGAACAGTTTAGTGGTGACTCACACTTAGTGGTGACACTTTTTGAAGTTTCCCTTACTCTGAAGAGGCGGCCTTCAGAAGTCGGGCCAGCTATGCCACCTCTGGGCTGCATGGGGAGAAGGAGCCAGCAAGTGATCATGACTTTCACTAACTTAGCAGTAAAGGGGATAAGAAAAATCCGATGACAGGTGGAGGGAATATACTGTGTTATTTTTAGTAGGAGGAAGATTACAGGGTGTATGGATGATTATATAAATTGCACAGTAAGGAGAGAAAAACATAGCCATGTAAGACAGTGGGAAACAGGAGGAAGAGAAGAGTAGAACTCAATGTAGAGCAGAAACAAAAACCTGAAAGTGACCCATCATATGTTCCACTAACAAGAGTTCACTATGATTAAAAGCAATATTATTAAATAAAAAGAATAAATAGCTTCCCTATTTCAGAGACATAGCACATAAAATCCATGTGAGATATTCCTAGCTCTAAATATATATGAAATATGGAAGATTTTATTGGAAACCACTATAAAATATCTCTGACCAGCACAAAAGAGACAAGTATAAGAGAAAAAACACATCAATCAATGTTCTTGGGATAAAGACAAATATTATAATGGAGCATTTTCCTGAAAGTAATTCAAATCAAGGTTACTTGTTCAAATAAAAACTGATTTTAGAGGGAGGGGATTTCAAAGAATAACTAAAACAAAATCTCTTCTTAGTTAAAGAATCCCCAAGTTACCTGAATCAAATTAAATTTATTGATTTATACCAAAATCTAATTAGATTTAGCAGTAATAAAAAATTCAAATAAAATGCTTGCTTAGCATGTTGAAAGCCCTGGCTTAGTTCTCCAGCATCATAACAAAATGAAATGAAATAAATAAAAACAAACCGCAAAGAATGATAGAAAAGTAGGTACCATGTTTTCTCAATATTTCTCATTTTCTTACAAAGCAATTAATAGTAACATTAATTGTAGGAAAGTTCAGAACATACATAATGAAAATTTTAAAAGCACAACTGCAACTCTCCAAAGATAGCCATTCACTAGAAGATTTTGGCAATATTCTTCCATTCTTTTTATGCTTAGTTTATTTGAGTTGATGAATGTGATATGCAAAAATTTTAAATACAGAGTTTAGTTAGCCTTTGTTCCCAAACAAGGTGATTCAATTTTTAGTTACCAAGTGCTATTAACTGTAATTATGTAAACTAAAAGAAATTGCCTCTAGCCCCTTTGCCCATCTTTGCTAATAATACAGGTGTGTGGAGATCTATTGCTCAGCCGTGAGTCACTGCGTATTTGTTACTTGGTTCACACACAGTGAACCTGATGAAGGTGTTGCTACATTACATCCTAATAATGATCCATACTGCATTTTGCAAAAATCACAAAGGGAGAAAAATGAATTTGCAGGGGGGAAAAGAGTAACATTTCTAAAGAAAGATGAAGATGGAGTGAGCACGTTTTCTCTCCCCCTCTCTCTTTCTCCCTCTCTCTCTCCCTCTTTCTTTCCTCCCTTTTTTTCTGTTTCTTTTGAGACAGGGTTTCTCTGTGAAACAGTCCTGATTGTCCTGGAACTCACTTTATAGACCAGGCTGGCCTCCAATTCACAAAGATCTGCCTGCCTCTGTCTCTCGAGTGCTGGAATTAAAGGTGTGCGCCACCACCATAGGGTGAGCATGTTCTTTTGAAGTGAGATTCAAAGAGAATGTAAATTAAGTCAAGGAAGAAAGAGCCCACCCACTGCAGGAATGATGAAGTGACTGCCATTGCACAGGAGTGTGGGGAACACAGATGCTGGCGTAAAGGAGAAATTCTAGGATGAGAAGATGAAAATGTCGGACACGAAGTGAGGCCAATAGAAATCTTTCTGTTAAGGAAACTTTCAAAGATGTTTTCTGGTATTGCAAATACAAAGGGTATTGTTTCAGAAGTCAATCTACATGTTGAAGGGAGTTTGACAATTTGTCAAGACATTGCACAACCGTTTGCTTCCAGGTGCACTAATGAGAAGGATGGCACACCAGTCAAAGTGCTCCCGCTGATACTTTTATTCAAAAATGAAGCCATCTGATTCCCAGTGCTTTAATATTAGGGATATTAAAAGACATTAATTTTGCTATTAAGAAACAGCTTACAAGGTCATCTTTAGTCCCATTCTAAATGTCACGCAAAGACTACCATCACATAGTGTTTTCCCCTCTCCCTCTCATCTTTTAATCTCTTTTCTCCCTCTTTTTCATTTCCTGTCACATTTGTATCCATCAAGACATTTTAACAAAAAAATAGAACCATAAGGAAAACATAATCTTTCCTTCTAATGCATATTTGATGCATTACTTTCATGTCACAAACATAATTATACCTTGATTGATATTTAGTGAGTGAAAACTATTCCATTATGGCTATGCTGACATTCATTCAAGCCGCAGCCCCCTTTAATATTTCAGTTGGTTTGTTGCAATAAGATTCCTCGGAACTGAATTGTAGAATTACGGGCTATGTATGTATACTGTTAAACTTGGTACATATTACTAAATGTATTAATGAAGAGTTGGATGGACTTCTAAAAGTTTCACCAATTTACTCTCTTTTCCTGTGATTAAAGAGACCTCAGTACTCAGAATGAATGTCAGAAGTGAACATTTTTGGTATGTTACTTTTTGTTAATGTAATAAGTACACCTTTTGCATTTTTAATTGAATTATTGAACTGAACTGAATTTGTACTGGTGCAGTACGAGACCATGGCAAAATTAAGGATATCTAGTTTAGAGATAATGCTTTATAGAAACAATATGGGGTCTTAAAGAAGAGAAATCAGGGACTATAGCAGAAGTGGGGCAGAGGCTCTAGATTCCATTTCTGTTTTGTCATAGATATGTTCAGATGCTCATAATAAACTCTGTGCTAAATGTGCTGTCAGTATTGAAATCCCAGAAGACAGAGTAGAGACTGACAAAAATTTACTGAGGAGTGGGACTTGTAGTAAATACACATCATAACTGAGAATGGGTGCTGGGAAGAAAAATGTAAAAACAAACTTAACATAAGTTAAAATAAACAGTAAATGAAACTTATTTCAAAGTCAAGGTTAAAAGTCATAACTTTAACTCAATAGTACCTTAAATTTTGAGTGAGAACTTTATAGTTTATTTTTGGAATGGCATCTTGCTATTTGTGAGATTTGGGTGCCACAGTTTTTAATTTAGTAATTTGAGAAAATTTTGATACTGAGAGAGTATTACGTTTTCAATTTTTCCAGGTCTTCAGAAGGTCTGATAAACTCAGACCTGTCATTCCCAGAGGGCAGCTACAGAAAGGAACAGAACAGTCACTGTTTCCTTTACAAAAGACAAACATCACAGACTCGTCATCTCCTCATTAGTTATTGCCTGTCTACCCTGTGCGTAAGAAAATAAATCAATCTTGAATTTCTTTAAATTTTATATTACATAGTGAAAGAAATGAAAGCTCATTATATAACCTGATTAATACATCAATTATACTTCAAAGAGACAGCAAGTAAGTTTATTGTGATCTTGGACATATTATTTCAGGAAATGAAATTTCTCTTTAGCATTTTTCTACCTAATTCTTTCTGACTACCTGCCCAAAGATGATGTAATGTTGAACCATTCTGAGTAAAATCATGATTTAGAGGTGTTGTTGATTTCCACAGAGTTTTCCATAGTTCTAAAAGAAACACTTCAACAGACATGGTCTTGGCAGAAACCGCTTTAAGAATTTAAAGCAGCTTAAATTTAAGAATTTAGTCCTTTTGTCAACTACACAAGTATTAGTTCACTTTTCTCTAAGAAAGTATGCAATTTATCTGAAGTCACTCTCAATATTTCTAGACAAATATCGGCCTCTCCTGGGAAGGGTTCTGCACCTCACTTCAAATTATAAAGTTCTGGCCTCGGAATCAACTTATCACTAAGTAAAATCTTAAAATATATGCTTTAAATAAGTGAATAAAAGTAAATAAAGTTGAGCCATTTATTGTTTTCTACTCAAAAGGTATCCATGAAATTTTTAAAAAATGAAATTTTTATGTTAAAAACATACATAGCTAGGGCCTGTGTATATATAGTTTAGTGATAAAGACACTATCTCAGAATGCATCAAGTTTTGGATTCAATACCCAATAACAAAAATATATTTATGTTATTTATCTTTATGCATCACAATGTTAGGAGAATCATTGTCCTCAATCTATTCACTTTATCTTGCTAAGATGGGACACTGAGATCTCCAAACATGTAGATAATGTTAGAGCCATGCCAGATTTCCCAGGATCCTCTTTCATCCTTCAGTTTCCTCTTCTTCTGTTTCTTAATGAAATAAAGACAGCATAAGTTCATCTCTGTTTTTATACACACATACAGACACACACACTAAGAATTTAATGTCATAAAAATTATTGTACAAATACCACTAGTATAAATTATTACAAGCAGAAACAAATCACTTGAGATAGACCCTGGAAGTTTAAACTAGCTTCTGATTCTAATATGGTTTCTAATTTGCTTTTGGTCTGGATCAAGAGTCTATCACCTTCAGATTCCCACAAACAGAGTCACCATGAGCCAAACTGTCATGTTTTATCCACTATGGTGCACTAAAATATCTGAAACCAGGAGCTAAAATAAATCCATTGCTCCAGTCAGACATTCTGTCATAGCAACAAAAAAATTAACTAACATGGCAAATTGACATCAAGAGTGAGGCCATTGCTATGGTTAAGCTTTTTCACATTGCTATTAAGCCTTTGGATTGGTTTTCAGGAAGAACGTAGAAGACTTTGAAGAGGTAGACTACAAGCCCTAGGATGCTGTCATCAGAGATTGTTGGGTGACAATGGTTGGAGTGTGGAAGTCCAATATGCCAATGGAAATTCAGATAGTGAATACATTTTTCATGAGTTTTCATGTGAGATTAGACCTCTATAAGAAACAGAACTAGAGGTCATTCATTGTTGATAGAAGTTTCTGTCCCACCTGGTTCCACAGCAATTCAGTCCCACAGAAACACACAGAGGCTTACATTAATTATAAACTGGTTGGTCTATTAGCTCTGACTTCTTATTAACTCTTATATCTTACATTAACCCATATTCTTGTCTGTATTAGCCATATAACTTGGTACCTTTTATCAGTGAGGCATTCTCATTTTGCTTCCTCTGTGTCTGGGTGACAACTGTAGACTGATCTTTCCTCTTCCCAGAATTCTCCTGTCAACAAAGGGTGACAGTGTGGACCACTAAATCCACATAAAACCTGAGAGAGCTTGGGAAGTAATTCTAGACACAAAAGAGTAGGATTAAGCATGGCTTCTTGATAGCAGCATCTTCTCAGGTGGGCTCAGTTTGCTAGAGGCAAGCACATTTCATTTAATAGAGGCTTCCTGACTCAGCTTTAGCTGTAAAAACCTTGTATCTCTTTTAAGAGGCCACACCACAAAACACTTACATGGTGTTTATGAATAGCCGACAACATGCTTCTTGGTGGTGGCAGGGACCTTACAATTCCATAGAGTTGTGGCAATAAACATGACTCCCACCAGTACCTCTGTCATGAAGCTAGACACTCAAAAAGCTAAGGAATGCAGTGAATCCAGCCGTCAACACCACGGCTTTAATCCTAGCCATATCACTTAGCAAAACTCATGCAGTCAGAAAAAGAGAGAGATACAGTAAAGGTAGATTCAGATAAAAAAAAAAAAAAACTCTAAATGGTTTACAGTGTGTTTAAAAATATATGTAGGCTTGGGGGAAAAAAAAAGGATAAAGTTCTTTAAAAAAAGAAAAGAAAAGAAAAAGAGAATAGTTGGGTGTGCTGGCACACACCTTTAATCCCAGCACTTGGGAGGCAGAAGCAGGTGGATCTCTGTGAGTTCAAAGACAGCCTCATCTACAGAGTGAGTTCCAGAACAACCAAAGATACACAGAAAAACCCTGTATCCAAAAACCAAAAATTAAAAATAAAAATAAAAAAATAGAGTTTTAAAATAAAGCCACATAAATATGGAAAATACACAGAGAATCTGGATACTGTATGTTATTGTGTTGTCTTTAAATTGTTTGATAGCTGAGGAAGGAGCAACAGCTGCTAAAAGACATTTGATTATAAACGTTGCTGGATTAATACAACATATATATTTTGAAAATGCCTTGACTTATTTAAGTCAAAAGATATGTTACTTTGGAGAAGAGGTTTTGGGTTTTGCTTTTGTTTCTACAGGAAACAAGAGGCTGTGGACTCATTCTGGATTAAGAAAAATCAAGTTTGACCAAGGAAAATCGCCAAAAAAATCTGAAATAGGAACGGATGGCCCAGATGATTCAACATTTCAGAGGACCTCTGTTGGCATTTTCTCTGAGTTCTACATCTAGAACAGCCTCAAAACTGCTGGCTGAGATGATCAAGCCTCACAGAATATTCCAGTCAGGACTTGATCATAATCCTAAATTTTCTTAGGTCCCCATAAGATTATCAGCACCCCAATCAGCAGGAATTAGCTTAGAAAACTGTACCCAATTCTCAACAAATGAATTATGGATGCTTTTCTTTATTTAGAGTGTTGGTTACAAGTTGTTATGGGTAATAGTCAGGAAGAAAGCTAAACAAAGGAAACTAGATTCAGAGTTTTTATTTTGAAAAAAAAGAGGGGGAGAGCTGTGGGACAATGGTCTTGTACCCTGTAAAGATTTGTCACTTGTATTGATTTAATAAAATGCTGATTGGCCAGTAGCCAGGTAGGAAGTATAGGTGGGGTGACAAGAATAGGAGAATTCTGGGAAGATGAAAGGCTCAGTCTGTAGTCATCACCCAGATACAGAGGAAGAAGATGATAATGCCTCACTGATAAATGTACCAAGTCACGTGGCTAACACATACAAGAATTGTGGGTTAATGTAAGATGCAAGAATTAGTTAATAAGAAAGCCTGAGCTAATTGGCCAACCAGTTTATAATTAATGTAGATCTCTGTGTATTTCTTTGGGACTGAATGGCTGTGAGACTGGGCAGGACAGAAACCTCCAGCAACAATTCCTGCTGCCCTCTGACAAATAATCTGGCTAATGTTTCGAAGGGAGAAAAGCTATCAGTAATCATATCTAGCTGTAAAGTTTATAAATCACAGCAGTGATCTGTTTGGCAAGACTTCTCCCCAAAGGTGCAACAGTGTCACTTTTATATTTGGGGCACTGAAGAGTTGTCTAATTGAACTAAAGTTTCACTAGGTAAGAGGGAATCCATACCTGATCCTGCAAATCTAGCCAACTATGCATAGCTATAGATTTCAAAGACCTTGGAGGAGAACCTGCCACTGCCATGATCCTAAAGTAGTATTGTTCCTAACTATATTCTAAATATTTATTCTTACACCCATAGGTAAGAGCAGCTCTCATCCCTCACCAAAAAGAAGAAGAGGAAGAAGAAAAAGAAGAAGAAGAAGAAGAAGAAGAAGAAGAAGAAGAAGAAGAAGAAGAAGAAGAAGAAGAAGAAGAAGAAGAAGAAGAAGAAGAAGGAAAAAAACTTCATTTTGCAGCAGATAGGGATTGCTATAAAGATCCACAACTGGGTAAAACATAGGGATTAAGTTGACTGTGGGATCTCAAACTGTTATTGGTGCATCTACAAAGCAACCCCTATATAAAAGGCTCAGGGAACATGGTGGAAAGGGATGGCAGAAAGATGGTAAGAGCCACAGGACAGAGCAGCCTGTTTTGAGATAGTGTCTTCTATATAGCACAGGCAAATTGCATATATGAAATATCAACAATGTGGTTGCTTAAATAAGACCCACATGATCACCACACCAATCAACATTCCAACACTGATAGAGGAAATTTCACAATGCTCCACCCCCATGTGTAACAATAATAATTATAGAACAAGAGGTCATGAATTTGACAGGGAGTGGAGAAAAGACATGGAGGAGTTGGGAAAGGGTTTAAAATGGTGCAAAGACAGTACTTAACATTTGGAATTCTAAAAAAAAATTAAGTTTTATAAGGCCTGGCTATATTCTGTCTATGTTCTTACATACAGAGGCAGAATGTTATTGTTTTATCTGAATTCCACTGTCACCCTCACCCCATCCCATACATACACATAGGCTACTCTATTTTCAGTTTATGGTGCTATTTCAAAGGCTGTAGAGCCCATATCATTTGGGAAATAGCTGGCAAAGTCAGGTCCCTGAAAGTCTTTGGAAGTTCTTCCTGGTGTCATGGGTGAGTTCCGTGCATCCCACTAATGCCAGCAGAGCCACCACGAAATGGCCACTTACAATTCCACATGATAAACTGAAATTTCTAAAGTCCTAAGCCAAAATAAATCCATCCTCACATCAATTGCTGCCGTTGGTTATTTTGTGTTAGCAGTGTTAGAGCAAACCATTAAAGCGGTGGCTTGTTCTCCTCTCCACTTGCTTTGCTGTCTCCTAAGGAGAACTCCCCTGTTTGTCACTGGTACAAGATTAATCATTATAGTGTCTGCTTCTATAGCATCCAACCTAAGTTGTTAGAAAAAGTAAAACAAGCAGTCCCATCTGTTGAACACTGTTGGTAAGACTGTGAGAAGGATTTCCAGACTCCCTGCCCTTGCCACCTCTCTGAGGAATGGTCCTGTGTAAAATTAAGAATGGGCATCTGAGTTCTTATCTCTTGCTTCTCCAGAAACAGCTGCCCAGAGTGAAGTATATAGCCCTATAATCTTGATGGAAGAGTCACTGGGTGTGTGCTGGCTAGTGTTGTCAAGGGAACAAAAGATACAGTCATGTGAAAAGAACAAGGAAGCCTCAATTGAATAACTGTAACTGTCAAATTAGCATATAGGTATGTCTGTGCACCATTTTTCTTAATTATTGATAGATGTGGGAAGACTCAACCTACTGTGGTGGTACCACACTGGGGCAGGTTGTCTTGGGAGATATAAGAAAGGCAGCCGAACACGAGCCTGGGAGCAAGTGTGTAAGCAGAAATCCTCTATGGTCTCGGCTTCAGTTCCTATTCCAACTTCCTTCCGTGATCAGCTGTTACCTGGAAGTGTAAGATGAGATGAACTCTTTCTTCTGTAACTTTCCTTTGCTCAGTGTGTTCTCATAACAACAGAAACCAAGCTAGGACAGGGAGACAACCATCTGTAAGCAAAGACAGTTATTTATTCAATGCTGGCCCAGGCATTTTGTAAGAAAATTCTAGAACTCTAATTTTTGAGTCCCATTCATTTTATAAAGATTAGAAAAAGAACTGGGTTTTGTTCCTATTAAGGAAATAGACTCTATTATGACAATTAACGAAGACAAGAACAATATAGACTTAGAATAATATCTCCCAGGTTCATGACAAGAAAGCTTATTAACAAGTTCAGTTACCCCTCTCAATTATCTAATTGTGTATTCATTCCTTGACAGAGGCTTTTATTCTAAATGGGTGACTTAGTTCAACTACTTGTTTACTAATTACCAGACTACTGTGCCTTTATCATCTTGCCTTGGTCTGCCCAAAGTATCCTCTCAGCAAATAATTATCTGTTGATTGACTTGCATGGTGATAAATTGGATACTCTGTTTATGTCCACAATCTGGGTGAGCATACCTCTTTCATCCATCAAGTTCATTGCAAAGTCCTACGAATATCAGCAAGTGGCTGTCATATTTACCCTTTCCTCCTTAGTCTCCTGATGCTCCTCAGGAAAAAGGACACACCGTCTCTTGCCTAAACTTTTACAATACCAAACTCTTGTCTACCACTGACTATGACCAATGTCAGTTTATTCTCCCCACTCTGGTCTTCCTGACACTCATACTCTGAGCATTTCACTCACTCATTCAAATCCTTGTGTTCACCTTCACACCTGCCCAACTTCATTTCCTCGCACACTTATGATGCTATTATATATCCCAGCATTAATAAGCAGTGACTGAATATGACAGGTCTCAGTTTCTGTCCATAGTCTACTGCCTCAGTCTGGATCATCCCTCTCACAAATGCCAGCATGTTTCCGCAGCTCTCAGTCACCTCCCACCCTCAAAGTGTTCCCTCTAAAGCCTCCTGTGAAAGGTTAGGGTGTCATCCCACTTCAACTGCCAGCGTATGTTGACTTTGACGTGGAAACAACATTTCAGCTTGCATTTATTTACCTCTAAACTGTGAATTTCTCTGCCACTCTGTTTTTCTTTGCGTTTCTGAAACTTGATCACAACAGGTGGAGGAAACTTTGTGCAGGTATGTCATAGTTTATTCTGGTTGAACGCAAGATAAGATGAGAGCCAAATAGCCATTTCCTCAACAAATTAATTCATTCGCTTAGTCACTGATTACATGCTTCCTAAATATGGGTACCCTACTATAATGAGCTACTGTAATAGGGAGCCGAGTAAGACTTGAAGCAACCTGTGAGGCCAGAGGTGCTGAAAGCCAAGCTCGCTCACCTCAGCATTCTGCTTAAAACCAACCATGTAAACATAATAATAAAAATGATAATGTCATCTCACACATTTATCACTTAACCACTTTTGAAGCACCTATGATTTTATAATACTTACATCAAATTTTAAATCATTATAAAATTTCGGGAGAGTCTCCTGGGTTATAATCATCCCTTAATTATTGACAACAGAACTGAGGTTTAGGAGGATTAGGTAACTTGCCTGAGATGACCTGTCATGATAGAGCTCAAAAACACCCTACCTCTTATCCTTGCCCATTCCACGCCTCTAGCCACACACTTTGTTGCACCTCCCAGTCTGACTGGGTCACCAGCCACATGACTTGTCCCCTTGTCTTTACCATTGCCACAGAAAGGACTTGTCTAGGCTAGACTGCTGCCCCAGAAACAGGAGAAAGAAACACCTAGAACAGATATAGCCATTTCGGTCATTCCAGCCTAGGTTTTGTAGACAGCTAGGAAACAAACATGCAGGAAAATCCCAACCAAGACTGGAAAACTTGTCCAACTTAGGCCTGACTAAATTCTCTACCCTCAGACTCATGAGATGACCATATGCTTATGTCCTTAAGTCACTGAATCCGGAAAGTTTTATAGAGTGTTATTTCAATAATCTACCAGTGTGCTAAATCAAAGCTAGATATAAAGAAGATAATGAGCAAAGTATTCTTTTTATTTTAATTAATTTATTTTACATCCTGGTCACAGTTTCCCCTCCCTCCTCTCCTCCCAGTCCCTCTTTCCACCTCGCCTCTGCATGCCTCCCCCAATCCACTCCTCTTCTATGTTTCTACTCAGAACGGGGGGGGGGCATGCCATGGATATCAACAAACTATGGCATATCAAGTTGCAGTAGGACTAAGCACTTCTGTGATTTCCTCTTTGCAGTAGATACTGACTATACTGAAGAGGTGTATTACACATTAAGCATCAAAGATTGAACATATCAACTGAAATTGTTCTCGCTTCCATCTCTTTTCTGGGGATTGCCCATTATAATAACTGTTACCCATTGAGAGTGCAGAAATGTCCATAATGTTCATTATGTACAGAAGAAGAAAGAAAGCCTCAAGGGAGGCTAGATGAAAGTTCCTGGGTCAGAAATGGCAGGAGAGAAGAGTTGAATAGAGAAGTCAGAAACAATTACAGATGATTAGCCACCCCTAAAAAGGTCACAAGGCCAGAGGCATGAACTAAAAATATAGAATTGGACGCAATTTAGGCAGCAGAATCATGGTTTGGGGGAACAAATAGGGGAACATATAATATTTTACATATTAAATAACAAAAATTATAACAGCATGTACATAGCGCTCATGAAATGAAAATACAATGCTGTACCAGAGCAAACTGATCCCAGTTCATGAGAATGGCCCTTTGGTGCTGTGAAGCTGAAGAGAGATAAAAAGCTGCAGGGTTGCATTTAATGTAATTTGATGGGGTTTTGCTGATAAAGTGTCAAAGTGTCAGAATAATGGGGGGATTATAAAGTGGACAGGACAAAAAAATACTTCATCGACACTAGAATGTACCTGACTTATCTCAAGCTGCTGCCAGGGTAAACCACATTCCTAGCACCAAGCTATGGTCATAAAGCTCCACACACCTCTCTAATTGTTTTGTTTACTTGCAGTGTGTTGGCAAACTATGGAGAAAAAACTGCCTAGGGTTACTCCAGAGCAATCATGGCAGTGATGATTTGAGATGGCTGTGGTTACGTCAGGGAGAATCCATGTGGTATTCTTTCGTGGCCTTGCACTTAGTCAGGACTGTGGCATATCGGTCAAAACTCTTTTGGTGTGAACATAACACTGAGTCAGTGGGCTTCACCCTCATTACTCTGATATAATCAATTGTTCCTCTGCTTCATGGGCTTCAAATTCTACTGAAGTAAGCAGAGATAATCTCAAGGTTTCAGTATTCCTCACCAATAATATGAAATAAACAGGTGGTTTAAATAAGACAGATTGAAGTGCCTGCATTTACGTAGGTGGGGGCCACAAACAGAAAAACAAGAGATTTTTTTTTTAAATCACTATTTAACTTACAAGCTAATGATACTAAGAGATTTAGCTTCCAATTGTTAAAATTAAAATTGAACCAGAATAGCACTAATTATATATTGTTATACATCACAGAATGACCATGATGGAATGATAGATAATTCGAAGAATAGATAATAGTACGTAATAATAACTCTCTGACAAGGCCTTAGGACTGTAAGTTTCCCAAAGAGTACTGGAGAAAATCAACTAAGGCAGAGTATATCTTTCACCAAGCACCTTTACTCCTAGATATAAACTCAACAGAAATACATATTTATGTTCACTGTGTATAGAGAGGTCCATAGCATCAATATTTATTCTTGAAAAAATAGAAATAAACTTTCCATCAATAATCAAATTGATGGCTGTTTTAAAATACCAGATTGAAATAGTATACAATGATAAAATAAAATATACAATTATGCTCACAAATTAACAGAGCAAAAGGGATCAAAAAGAGTACCTCTATACATAATTCAAATTCAGTTCAAGTGAATCCACTCTGTGAGCAGGGAGAGCCTTGGTTGTCCTGTGAAAATGGACAGTGGTTTCAAGGCTGGGGGGTGGGGGTAGTGGTCTTACACTGCTGCTTGTCCTGATCATCAGCCTCCCAGATGTCTTTAGCTTGGGAAGACTCGCTGAGTTTTACACTGGCGAGTTGTGTCCATCCTTCCATACGTGCCTCCTCAATACGTGATTTAAAAATTGAAACTAAGCTACAAGTCAACCTATTGCGATGGGACGAAAACGTAGCTGCCTTGCAGTTGCCGAACTAGAAAATTCTCCTTTAGTTGTATTTAAAAATGGAGACACGGACATCTCTTTTCTCTCCTTATTTGACCGAGTTAAGAAATCAAATGTGGCAACCGAGCCAAGAGAAAGAAACCTTGTAAACTATAAGAATGTACACTTGGAAGGAGTCCAGGGGAACAAAAACAAGTTTGGTTCTCATCCTAGTTTTTAAATGATTTTGCACTTTTAATGAGTTTCCCTGTGCAAATGATAGTCATTTAAGTGTTTCAGATCAAGTTTTATAAAAGCAGGTTTGTCAATTATAGAACGACCTTTAATGCACCCAGATTGCTGCTTTTGTTTCAGAAAACAGGAAATTGCATGATAGCTTGCAAATGGCACATTTAATTTCACAGGCGAAGGTCCACATGCAGCGCAGGAACTCACATTTAATAGCATCAAATGATACATAATTTGATTCATTCAACCACATTTTTAGAAATTAAACACTGAGTGTCAGTATCTTTCTATCCACCATGACTCACGATGTCAAAAGAATACCGGTCCTTTTGCTAATCTGTAACAGTTGGTTGTTTCCATTCAGCATTTCAATCCAGTGTTCAGCATATGGAAACAGTTGAAAAGGTCAGGCTGCCACTCCCTTATTCGATGGAGTAAAGTTTCAAAAATCTTAATGAGTTTCTTTGTTGTGCCTCCTAACTTGCTTAGAATCACCCTTAGAAATCAACGGAAACTTTGCTTGTTAGATTGAGTTGGAAGTAGAAAGGAAATTAGCGGAGGAAATTGAGATGCTGGACCTGGAGAATCTTCTTCTCCCATTGATATAGTTTCTTTGTATCACAGTTTTCTATAGGCTCTTTGTCTTAATTTGGGGATATATAATTATATTTTAGGGGTGAGGACCAATACTCTGTTTATTAGAAGAAGGTTGGCAGTGTGCTGGTCAGCCCTGTGCCCTTAAAACAGACACCTAAAACAATCAACTCCCTAGAAGGAAAGGTTTGTCGTGATTCAGTCTCGGAGGTTCTAGTCTGTGACTAGATCATCTATGACCACCAAAACTCAGCTGCCTTCAGCCAGAATCAAATATCAACTTGGAGGAAGAAAGGACGGGAAACAGTGTAAATTTTCCTGCTGAGGTAGACCGTTAGAGAACTGCTGGCAATTTTGCCTTCAGGACTCTTTTGAGACGTCTGTACCTTCATTAAACAGCTTCTAGACTTTTTTGGAAAGAGCCTGAATGAAACGCATCTTTCATAGAGTGCGCAGCTAGTTGGGCTTGCTGCCATGTTGGAGTGAGAGTTGCTATCTGCTGAATGCATCATTAGAACATGCCTGCAGGAAGGATTTTGAATTCTGAACGAAGCAGAGAAGGCAGTAAAAGTTAACATGAGAATGATGATAATCCCCCAGGAGAACGAAGATCATGTTCAGATATGCTTCTGAAGGGACTGTGTGATGTTTCTGTATCTCCATGTACCCTGGACATCCCAATACTGTTCTGCTCATACAGGTGCAAGAACATTAAACTACAATTATGACCTACTGGATTTCATGGGCTTTTTCCTGGCCACAGACCCTTGTTAAGCTCATGAACAGGAACTGAAGGGAGGTGCCAGGGAAATAGTTTCACTGAGAACACCCCAAATCACTGATAGATGAGAACTGCTTATTAATAATTCTACTCTCTTGTGACTTGTTCAGCAGAAGGTAGTCAGCAATGATCTATGAATTCCTGGCCCTTCACTGAAATGTGTGTGTGTGTGTGTGTATGTGTGTGTTCAATGCCAGCTTTCAGAGTCCTCAGCATTCTGCAACTCTAGCTGCCTGCAGCCGACTTGGCTGCTTTTTCTTCATTGTTTCAGTTCCCTCCTTTACCACCAGCTTTCCCACAAACCACCGCCAAACAAACCAATTTCATTTGAATTCTATTTGTTTCTGAAGAAAACCAAAACAAAGAGTCTAGTGGTGTATGCTGTTTTTCTGTCATGTAAGATTCTAGAAAGGTAATTTTAGAAGAATGGGAACCACAGGGGGTCTAGTTCAAGTTATTTGATAGGGAAGAATGCCTTCTCCAGCTACACTCAAGAAGATTGAGTCTTCTCTTTATCATGAGCATGCAGAGTGATAAAGCTTTTCAAAGGTCAAACAGTATAGCATATCCTGATGGGATTTTATTAGTCCATTTTTTCGTTATTTACCCATATTGGCAAAAAATGTTCCATGGCAATTCAAATCTGTATGGAGTACAATTTACTGGTATAAGGTTTAATGTATTAACAAAATAATTGCAACATTCTATAAGAGTCTGAAACTTGAGTGGCACTAAATAAGTTATCCTAGAGAAGAAAACACGCTTGTTTTCAGCCTTAAACAAATATTTTAATAATAATTTTTACTTTTTATTCCTTTAAAATCTGGTATGTTCGTTTCATTAATGGTTCAGTTAAATTGAGATTAGTCTTATCTTAAATGGTTCCTAGTTACTTGTGGCTATCATACCTCACAACAGGGATCCAGTTTAAGTTTTTTGTTCCCATTCTTGGCAGCATATTGCCATTAGCTAAAAAAAATTTAAATTTTTCTTATGTCTGTGTCATAATTGCATAATTATGGATATATGGTCTGGATATCCACAGATATCTAAATGGTCTAGACATTTTGATTTTTATAAATTCTTCATGTGATTCTAATATATGAAAAAATTAAATCTCATATACACTTTGAAATTAATGTAAAATTTTAAATTGGTATGAAATGCATAACAGTTTTTCTTAAGTTTGCTTATATTTATTCACATTTATTGGTTTATAAAATTATGTTTAAATATACTAAGAATATAGTATATCTAATATTCTTTGTAAATGAACATCATTAGTATATCTTTAGAATACTTGCTGATAAAAGTCTGATGCTTGGTTAATGTCATATGTAACGTGGCCTATTCTAGGTTGCAATTTAAACCTAGTACTTGATGTAAACTGCTGACTAGTGCCCCTTCTGTACGTGATCTGGCCAGAAGGAAAATATCTTTCTCTACTACAATTTATACTTAATGTTATTTTACTTAATATTTAATTATTGAAACAGGATCCTGCTATGTTTCCCAGGCTGTACTCTTAACTCCTGTGTTCAAGTGATGTTCCTGCCTCAGCCTCTCAAATAACTGGGATAACAACTATATGTCACTGGGCATGGCCAATAAGAGGTACAGGTTCGTGACACTGTCTCGCTTACCAAGGAGGTGTTTTTTTCCCCCCATACCTTCATAAAGTCAAAACTCTTCTGTTTTAAATTGATCACTGTCAACTTAACAGGCAAGTTAAGCCAAGATACCAAGTCTAAGAATAAAGAATTTATTAAAAAAGAAACAAGGAATATCATCAGAAAGAAAACAATAGTTCTCATTGTCTAGAAAAAGTGCTTCCAAAATGGCTCCAAAGGCTCTTGAAGTTTATAGATTAATAAAATAGAAGAAGAAGGGCAACTTACAGCAACCTACACTTAGCATTGCAGCATTGATCAGCAAGAACAGCACGGGACATCCTTGGTCGCTTATGCTCTACGTTCCGGGGTAGAAATGTAACAAACAGGAAAAGACTTCTACATGGAAGTTCTTTATTATCTTACAACATCACAGAGTTCACAGACACACACGCTGGTAGGTCAGGATGACCTGAATGACCATGACCGCATGCTTCACATTTATCCCAAGGCTAAAGAATTTATGATCTCATTGCTATACCATTTGAAGCCTTTCCTCAACTTTTATTAACTTCCTAGTCTATTGGTCTATGGGAGATTCTGCTCCTAGGAAGGCTGCTACTAACTCCTGGATATTTTTCAAGCAACTCCTCTTGGATGGTGGGTTGTTAGAGGCCAGGAATTCTAGAAAAGCCTTAAATGAGACCACTCAGCTCTGCTCTGGGTGGTCTTAAAACCCAGGCTCAGAACCTAGAGCACAGCTAGGCAATGGAGCTGACAATACGAGACTGCCTAAGACAAAAGCACAAGCCCCTTTTAAAGACGTTGCATGAAGTTGTCATGGTATCTGTGGCCAAAGCTAGTCGCATGGGTGAGGCCCACATTACGATGAGAGACTTTCCAAAGGTTGTGAAATCAGGTTTCAGTGCAGCAGGCTACACGTCCAGCATATATGAACAGTGTATATTTAATTTTCCTGTCATGTTTTATTGAGTTCCTTTTCATCATTCTCTTTCTGTGGTGTTGCTATAATTATTGCATTTTTAAAAATTAATCTCTCCTTCAAACTTTATTGTATCCTTTTTGAAAAGGATTTTTCTTTATATTTCAGTCATTTTTACAATTTAAAAAACCTCTTCTTAAAATGATTTTGTGGATAAATAATAAAAACGAACATAATTTTTTATCAGCAAACCATAAAGGATGCAATAGAATGTGAAGGTTTCATAAGTTTTCTTGATTCCATAAAAGGCTGCAAATACCGTATCTTTTGTCAGAATTTTTAATCTGATTTAAAAATAATTATATAAGCAAGTGTTTGTTTTGCACGTGATATTGACCAACACACCCTTTTTCTCTGCTTGCTGGTCCTTAGAACCTTTGTTTTTCTCTGCACTCCTTTGCAATTGATAGCTCGGTCCATTATGTAAAACAGTTCTTGCTTGTGTATTGAGGCAAATATACATAGATTCAAGCATTACAGTAAAAGGCATTGTATTTTACCAGTTGACAAAATTTATTGCCTTTGAAAAGATATTTTGATATAGTACATGAAAAATAGTATCAAAATTATTTTTTGCTGTATTGGTCTAGTCTGGTGGTAGATGCCTGCGATCCGGGTAGGAGCTATGTAACAAGTTCCAGGCAAGTGTAAGACAGAAAGTGAGGTCCTGCCTCAAATTAAATAAATAAATAAATAAATAAATAAATAAATAAATAAAAATTTTTAAAAAGAGTTGGTCCTTTTTCATTTTTAAAGTGATATATAGAAATTTTCTTTTCAGTTAGGCTGTTCTGATCTAGGCTGCCATCCCACTAGATAAAAATGGCCAAGGAAGTAAGTATTCTAATAATTGTGATCTTAGCGAAACTGACTCAATAAAGGGTGTGCTCACAATCAAGAAAACAGTGTGATTTCCCCCGAGAGGTCCATTTTTCAAAAAGGAACAAGCAGCTCAAGATATGACTTTTCCCTTTTATTACTGCTCATGCAAATAATTGACAAGAATCTCATTTTCATGATTACCCTAAATTTAATATTTTAAATATAACACAGATACAAAGTGTCTTGGTTCAGGTTTCTATTGCTGGGAAGAGACACCATGGTAACACTTAACTGAGGCTGCCTTACAGTTCGGAAATTTAGTTCATTGTCATCATGATAGCTTGCAGGCAGACATGGTGCTGGAGAAGGAGCTGAGCGCTCTATGCTGTGGATCTGCAGACAAGAAGGAGAGACGGCGACACTGGCTCTGACTTGAGCTTCTGAAATCTCAAAACCCAGTCCCTGTGACACACTTCCTCCAATGAGACCACACCTTCTCCAGTAAGGCCACACCTCCAATAATGCTACGCCCTATAAGTGGTACTTTTATACTCTGGTGGTCAATTTCATTCAACCCATCACACAAAGTTTAAGTGGGATTTGAGACACAGAAATAATATGCACAAAAGTCACACAGTTGCGTTGGGTTGCTTTGCTTGTTTTGCTTCTGAAGGATTTTGTTTTTCATCTTTCTGAGATGGGGATTCTGCTATGTAGTCAAGTCTTGACTTCAAGTCTGGATCCTTTTATCTCAGCCTCCCAAGTGATGGGATTATAGGCATGTGTCACCAAGCCCTTTTTCATCTTGTTAAAATACTATTTCCATCACATTTATTTGTCAATGGGATAAAATCTTAACAGAATAGAGGAAGACTGAATTTGTAATTAATAATTACTACCATGTTTGTTGGCCCTTTTGTTAAATTTTAATCATTTCAAGATCAAATACTCTCACATGAAGAAAATCTACAGTGCCCTTGAGACAACATTCTACTATAATTTGGACCTGGATAATGTATTATTGTAATCCAGGTAGTAATGATTGATTAAAATAAAGGAAGGTTGCATAGAAAAATGATGCATTCATAGCTAGCACATTGTTTAACATTGTGAGCTGACATTCTAATGTTCAAAATCTTTGAACAACTCTGGCTTAGGACATATATCTCTGTCATCTATCTGTCTATCTATCTGTCTATCTATCTATCTATCTACCTATCATCTTTCTATCATCTATCTATTTTCTATATAATTGAATATATATTACTTATATATGTATTATATATTATTTCTCAGCTTCTACTATCACCACTAATATTTATCAAATGAAAATTTTCATCTAAGGTTTGAGGCCATTACCATTAATTGTATTAAAATTCTTCCATTTCTTGGATATATTTCCCAGATTATTTTCCAGTTCCCCTGGTAAGCTCACAAAATGAAGATATTCACAAATTATCATAATCAAACATCCTGATGATTTAAAGATTACTAAAATGCTATATATTTTCCCCTAACCATTTGTTTTTGTTAGTTCTGGTGGTGGAGGACTTCATATACTGGAGCTGATCACAGAATTAAAAGATGACTCATCATGCTCCACATGGCAACAGCTTCCAATTCCTTATCCCCTTAGCAGTCCAAACCAAAGACTTTTGTTATGGTACTTTTTATGTACTTTTGTTACAAATTTTCACTATGCCAGGAGAATTATTATTTTATACTTTGATTTCAATTCTCCTTTAAATAAAATAGCCAAGACAACAAGAGAAGCTAAGAAGGAGTGTTAGGCCTAAATGAACTGTACTTTTGACATTCCTAACCTTTCAGAGTCCTGTCATCTGAGAAACCAAGACTCAGTGGAATGAGAATGTTAAGTCATCTAATAGTTACTAACCTCAAACGAAACCTATTTAAAAGTTCTGTCATACCTCATTGGCTCTTACCAAACCAAAATGGAAAGTTAGGAACCATGGTGAGATCACCATGAGGAAAGAAAGCCTCTGGCATTATCTATCTGATGAAGTATAATTGGCCAAATCATTCATTTCCTCTTAAGGTACCTGTCACATTCTTCTAAATTATAGTCAGGAATCTATTTCTTGGATGATTTAATAAATTCCCTCAAGATAGAGGCATTGCTTAGAATAACATATTGTGATATTTGTAGAATAAATGGAATATTTTAACCACTTTTGCATACTCCCCTTAGCTATTGGACTCTCCAGAAAGAAATCAATAAAAAAACGCTAATACAGACTGAATGCTGCAGCATGCAGCCACTCTGGGAGGTTTGGAATTTTGTCAGAAGTAAGCTCCTAGATTTCTCCCATCCTGGCAGCAAATAGAATGAACAGAACCAAAAGAGAAATGGGAATAAAATGTGCAGAAGTGGTCTTGTATATCTGCCTTTGTAAGTTTGCTGTTTTAGCATATATCTAGTATTTATTCCTAATTAGTTTCTATTTAGGACATTCATTTATAAACAACTAAAATATATACACTTGTCACCTTTTCTATGTTGTAGCGATGGACATCATTTTTTTTTTCCTTTTACTCTGTAAATCTGGTTTTTACATTGTTACCCAGTAGACTGAGAAAAGTGCATTCACAGTGCAAATATCACCCTTCCCTCTTTTACTTTGCCCTTGGTGCTCACTCACAGGTGATAGTATTTGCCCTTTATCCAGTTTCTATCATGTACTGAAATTTTTTTATACTTAAATTGGATATTTTTAAGAGGTAGCAAGTTAAAGATTATGTTTGGTCTTTCAATTGAGAAGTTCATTATATTCTTCATAAAGTTACAAGATGTATTTCCCAGAGTTGTCCCAAGAAACAGAACCAATATGAATATTCTATATATAAATAAAAATGACATATATAAGTCAAAGCACAAAACTTCAAATGAATGTACAAGATTCTATTGGCTCTTGTTAGTGGTCTATGAACCAAGACATACCCAGTCTATTAAATAGAAAGTTGCTCCTATGAGTTAAACAGAAAGGTTAAGTCTTACAGACATAAGAAATAAAGGAAAGAAGGGCCAAGGAACAAATATGGGCTTGGTTGTTTCAAGGTTACATTCATTATAACATATACATGTTAGTTTGAAAGAAAATAGGTCCCAAAAGGAGTGGCAGTATCAGGAGGTGTGGCCTTGTTGGAGTAGGTGTGATCTTGTTGAAAGAAGTGTACCACTATGAAGTCAGGCTTTGAGGTCTCATATATGCTCAAGTTACATCCTGTGTCTCAGTCTACTTCCTCTTGCCTGCATACCAACATATAGCAGCTCCTTCTCCAGCATCTTGTATGTCTATAGGACACCATGCTCCCTGCCATGATAATAGATTAAACTTCTGAAATTATACATGACCTCCCGCCCCAGTTAAATGCTTTCCTTTATAAGAGCTTCCACAGTCATAGTGTATCTTCATGGCAATAAAATCCTAACTAAGACAACATGTAACATTATAACACAGTTTTGTTAGTTTACTAGGGTTTGACCATCATTTCCATCCCTGTTTTCCAAAAGATGTGATCTTGCATTTAAAGATCTCTGTCTACTTTTGATTTGGTGATGTGAAACAAATTTATGAATGACTCAACTTTGAATGTTGTGTTTTTACTTAATTTATATGTATTTGTTGTTGTTACCATGCAGCATATATGTGTGCATGTTAAATAATGTACATATATACACACATACATATACTTAAGTATGATATAGAGAAAGAGGAGATATAGCGAGAGACAGAGAGAGAAAGAAAGAGATACTAAGCAGGGTTGTGGTGTCAGCGTGGAAGACTGGAGAACCTGGGAAGAGCTGTCTGAGGCAGACTGATGGTAAAATTATTTTTGCTCAGATTTTTTTATATTGAAATTTTCAACTGATTGGATGAAACTCACAAACAGTGCAAAGCGCTTTTCTCAGAGCTACAGATGTGCTAATGACATCTCAAATATACCTTAACTGAACCATCTAGAATAAAAACCACAATCTAGAAATTATGCCAAGAAAGTCCACCATAAAACTAATGACTGTTCAGGTAAATATTATGATTCCATATCACAGATGGACATGGTAAGGCACAGAGTCATTAGTGGGGCACTAGCAGAATTTTTGTTATGGGGTATGTACATTCTATCTAATGGGTTTTGATTTAGAAATCCTAAGTGTTTTTCATTTATATGTCATTTTTATATTAATGTTTTTTCAAATACACAGAGACATGTTCTTACAGAACCAAACCTACACTAAAATAAATATTTAGTGCTTATGGCTGTGTGTTTTATTGGTGTCTTTGTCCACTGATAAACTTTTACCAAGGATGATGATGATCAGTACCATGTGGAAGATGTCTACCGTGATCAGCCTCATTCTACTTCAAAGCAGTATTGAACAAAGCTGAGAGACATTCTTTCTCTTAAAAACATCTGGAATTTCTCTATTCACTCTTTACATTCTTTCTATTAATTTTTAAATCCTATACTAATTATGTATAATAATAGGTATGGCATTTTCAAATACATACATTATGCATTTTGATCATATTTGCAGCCAAAACCCCATCTTGGATAAATGCTCCCATTGACATACCATTTCTTTCTTATCTTCTATTGCATGCCCCTTTCTTTTCGCTTTTCCTTTTTCTTTGTGATCTCTGAAGTTTAGAGTTGTTCACACAGTATGAGGGGTTGTTCGCGGGAATTTTGTACTGCTGATTATTGCTAAAGGAAAGGTCTCTATCTTCTAGCAACCATAACTGCATTCATAACTCAAAGGAGGAGTAAGTCCTGTTGGACCCTTTCTTGCCCTATGGCGGAAAGATGATGGCCCCAATCTTGAGTAGGCCTTAGGGTGATAATCATAGCAACTAACAGTTCAAGAATGTGAGAGCATGTCACACACCAAAGGAAGGGTTCCACAATAATTTACTCCTTCCTCGTCTTCTTTTATTCTTTCTGGTTTTCTTCACAATGTTCCCTGAGCCCTAGAGAGGATGACATCGATTTTCTATTTAGAGCTCAGATTTCAACAGTGATTTTCAGTACTTTGTACAGACGAGTCGCTGCAGTCACTGCTACTCACTGAACAAAACGAGCCCTTTCGACCAAAGCTGACAACAGCACTTATCTATGCACATAAAGAAAAAATATGTAGAAAGCAACTTGACAGGAACATCATTTCCAGTGAGCAAAATGACAGCTGTAGATATCCAACTAGGACCCAGGAGTTTCTAGCCACAGCTTTCTGTCCAAGTCTGTAGGACCAGATGAAGATTTCTTCCTGGAAAGCAAGCATGAAAAAAAAAAAAAAAAGATTGGTAATACCCATAACAGAATTGCCATTATTGCGCCAGTGAGCTCATCTTCCCTGGGCAGTTAGTAATGTAGCATGCAGGGTACTCAACTAAGTAAGACCGTTTTTAACAGAGTCATCCCATGTATCCCCTCCTCCCCAGACCATACAGGACCTTCTGATATTGTACAGCTTGATGGTTTACACCAAAGCAGGTGTGGTTTCTTCAACATTAGTGTCCCCAGTGAGAAAGCAACAGTAATAGTCCGTACTGCTTTGTGGGCTATAGGGACTTCTTTGACCAGTATTCCCTGGGAGTTGGCTCACCCCAAACTCTGTCTTAATATTCTTGAACTCAGACTCCTTACCTAGAAGATAGGTAAACATTTCAGGCGTTGTACCTCGGAAGGCCAACCCAGGATTCCTCTTTCTCCCATTTTAAGTACTTCCCATTTATTCACTAAATAGAGTTGCAATCTTGGGGAAAGATTATTTCCAGAAGAGTTTCAACTACATTCCATTTGCCCTCTAAACATCAGTCAGGGTAGCATGCAGGAGCTCAGAATCCTTCAAAGCTATGCCCCTGTGGTTATCTTCCCCAACAGGCTAGTTTGTCTTCTTTCTGCCTTCAGCGCTGCCTGTTTCTCCATTTCTCAACTAAGCTTTGATTAGCACTGCAGCCATTCTCCTTCCCTCTGCCACTGAAGAGTGGAATTAATGTTTGCTCTTTCCAATGCAGAATGATCCCTTATTTATGCCTTCCCCTCATCCGTCAAAAGGGAGTTCCAACATCAAAGACAAAATGTCTACTCCTCCGAAAGACTGCTCTGTAGTCTGCAACATAGATGCTCAATAAATGTTTACTATCTGATGTAATGAATGAACTAGAAAGGAAATCGCAGTTTCTGGGGCAAGGACATGGAGGTCTCACGGTGACTACCTAGTCCTGGAGTTGCTCTACAGTCTTCAAACCCTGCCGTCCAGAATCCCCGCCCACTCCTCACGGGCCTTGGGAAAGGGAGGGCTCTGCGCATGCCCCGTATCCAGGGCAGCCTCCGGGAGCGCCTCCCGGCCCCTCCTGGCGCTCGGGCGTGCGTTCACGGTCCCGGGGAGCGTGCCCTGCGTGCGGGTGCCCGCCTAGCCCGCCGGGCTCCGGATCCTTGAGTGCCCTGGCCGGGCCTGCGGAGCGGGCACCTGGTGGAAGCCGCGAGCGGCGGTAGCGTCCGAAGCCACGCAGACCGCGGACGGTGAGTGCGGGCGAGTGGCGGCGGCTGCGCGCGTGCGCGGCGTGGGCCCAGGCTGGGGCTCGCGCCCGGAGGCGGGAGTGGCCGAGCTGGGGGCGCGGGCGGCGGCGGGCGCGGGGCGCGAGCTCCCGGGGCTATGGGTGGGGTGCTGGGCCAGTGGCCAGGACCGGGGCGGCCGAGGCGACTCCACCGAGGGCGAGGCGAGCCGGGCCGCGACCGGGCAGACGCCGTGGGCCAAACGACCTCGGTGGGGGCGGAGGTCCGGGACAGGGTGGCGGCCACCTGCACAGTGCTGGGCCGAGTCCGCTCTGAGCCGACCGAGAGCACCGAGGGGCCCGAGCAAACTTCCCCCAAGAAACTTATTGGGGCGTGGCCGACGGGTCCCGGGCTTGGGATTCTGGGGACCCGCGCTTGCTTAGCCTTTTCGCCCAGGTCCCCGCAGGTGTGTCCTGGAGGGGTCCTGTTGTTGCTGCTCTACGTCTTCCAAGTTCCGAGTGCTTTGCAGGGCCCATTCGCTCTAACGTTGTTGAAGTTTGCTGACTTGATTGTGTGCTGTCTTGGGAAGAAAAGATTCTTATTGCCTTTATCTCAAAGAAAGTATTGTTAAGAAGTGCTGCCTAGTCTGTGTGTCCAGCTCTCTATTGTCCCATGTGCTGGTGCAGAAAGCTAGTTAGTTGTTTATATTTTTTAAGAAGGCCAATGGATATAATTAGGCTTTTTGAAATACTCCCGCCACCTCTAAATCCTGCCCTAGGATAGTTCCCAAACTTGTCTGTGCGGCAGATTGGCTGGCAAGTTTTAAACCTAACCGTGCTCCCATTGCAGCCTGGACTAATTCATACACAAGGCATTTATTTGTAAAAATAATTCCGCTTGCAATTCTGAGAATAGTAGAGTTCAGAGACACTCGTTGAATAAGAGAAAGTCAAGACTAGCTTTACAAAGTAGTAGCATTCGGTTTGTAGTTGCTGGGCTGAAGACTCTAGTTTATTTTTCCTTGTCCAGAACGCACAACTGTGTTTTGTTTCCCACCAGCAAGGGAGAAAAGTTTTCCTAATGGTCAAACTTGAGCTAGAATATTTGACTGTGGTGTTTAGAATTCCTGTTGGAACTAGTAGTACACCCGTTCGGTCCCTTGTTACAGCCGCGTTGTTATCTCATTTTAATCGTTCCTCCCAACCCTATGCCAGGGCCCGATGTTTAATGTAACGCAGTCTCTGGGAGATTATCCTTTAGGCTTCTGGTGTTGACTCTAAAGGGTTACGGTCGGTTCCCATAGCAATGAGTCCTCCAGGGGAAGTGGGCGGGACTTCTTACCATTGGGTCTAAAAGGGATTCCTCTGAAGTTTTTGATTCATAGACCTCAGCGAGGGAAAGGAGGAGGTTTTCTCTTCTAGGCTTTCTTTCCCGGATAATTGCAGATTGGCATGAAAGGATACTTCTCAGGGCTACGTTTTCGTCTCTGAGTACACCAGTCCTTATGCATTTCCCAAGTACTCATCTCATCTGTCCACACTTTGATTTGTTTAGCAAAGTTTCATGTTCCTGACATCCTTCCTTCCACACACACACAAACTTGAGAACTGTGAACGGTGTTTTTTAAAGCACTAAGACATTTTTATGTTCAGCAGTTTAGAAACCTGAAATATCCTACAGCCATGCAAAGCAAAAAGGAAACGAGGAAAAAAAAAAGAAGTCAGTATTTTGTGAGAAAAAAAATGGCGCTGTCAGCGTTTGAAGTTGTTTGATTCCTAGGTGTTTCCCCAGACGAGCTTCAAAATCTCAAACCACTTGTGTAATGCTATCCTTTAAAAATGACAGAGGGAGAAGCATGGAACTCCTTCCTCCAGCATTCAGAATCAGTGAAAAACCACTTGGGAGTACAGCAGAATAGAAATACATTGCTTGTGCTTTTCAGACTTGGTGTCTTGGAGTCTTTCGAGCTTCTTTGTATGTAATGAGTGTAGTGGACCCCAGTGTGTCACTGGGGTTGTGTTGATTCTGAACATGTCTTGGGCATCCTTTCTTTTGTTTCTGTGTGCCAATTCACTTTCTGTTAACTTGCCATCCACCGAATTCTGCAAATACACCACTCAGCTGTGAGAGGGAATGGTGATGGGACTCTGTAATCTGGACCCAGGAACCTCATGGTGCTGAAATAGGATTTTTTTTTTTAAACCATCTCATTTTTTTCCACCACACTGAAGAACTACTACCCTATTCCGGTAGTCCAGTAAAAGATCCTTGAGCACGGGTATTCATGTGCTGTCATTGATAGATGCTTCTGAAAAGTTAGTTGCTGCCATAGCTGAGGATTTCTGTTGCTTCCAGGGCTTCTTAAGCATCTTAAAGCAAACAGTATTTGCAACAAATATAAGGAAAGTAAGATCACAGTCAGATTCCTGTGGCAGCCATCGTCTGTTAATTGCTTTCCCTTCCAGTTGGCTGCCCTGCAGAGACAGGGTTGACTTGTGAACGTTTCTGTTTGTCTGTGGAAATGGCCTCACTGCATAGCCCAGGCGTGCCTGGAACTCACTGTGTATTCCAAGCATCCTCCTGCCTCAGCTTCTTGAGTACTGGGATTATAGGCATGTGCCATCTTTCCTGGCTTACACACTTTTAAATAAAGCCTTTTATTTAGCTTTCTATCTCAAATGTCTCCTCTTATTTGAAAATAAAATTTTTATGATGGATATGCCCATTTGCTTGAGTTTTATTTATTTTGAGTTTTGTTTGTTTTTAAATACTAAATTCCATTTTCTGCTTTGAGAATATGCTCTTAGGTTCTCAGGTCGCAAAGCCTAGATTGTCCTTGCTAGGTGGCCTTAATTACTTGGGATAAATCTCCTTTCTTGGGATAAGGAATGAACCAGATAGAAGAAGGCCAGTAGAATGGCAGAGGATATGGGCCCAGCGCAGTCCTAAGAAACAGACCCAGCCCAGGTCAATGCCCTGTGTGCAAGACTTGGCGTCTGTGATTTCCTTGACTAGATTTACAGCTCAAGAAGCAGGTGAACTCTTTTATGGTTCCTGAAGCTTGTTAGCTTGTTTTTGTGCTGACCTGTTCCTTCCTTACCCACTCTGTGGTCAGGTGTTCCAGCACTCCAGTGTTTAATCCTCCCTGGTTTTCTGTAAAGATTCTCTTAGTTTTAATATTGAAATTAGTAATTTATAGCTTTGGGAGTTGTCTATGCTAGTTCCATTCCTGCTTTTAAATGGTGATTTTTTTTTAAAAAAAGGGAGTTATAGACATGTTTTATTTAAAAAATATTGTGAAACTGTTTCATATATATAGTTTTTTAAATTATTTTGGTTTTGGGTTTTTTGAGGCAGAGTTGGGATTTATTAAAAATTGCATATGGGTGTTAAGAACGGGGTTTACGAGGAGAGATGCTCAAAAGTCATATTCGGAAGTATAAATGTGGACATCTCTCAGAAGGGTCACTTCATTACTCATGGTAATTTATGTTATGTTGTTTTCCTGATAACAAAATACTTCCATTAAAAAATATATTTAACTCGTCTTACTACTTAGTATAATGTACTACACATTATCACAGTTTTGTGCTTTCATGTTTTTTACCCTTTATGTTTTCTTCCTTATAAACAGTTATGTTTCAAATGTCCAGGGGTGACATAAATCTTCAAAACGTTGAAGGTTTGAATATTAACCTTTCCTCATCTGCACACCAATCTCAAATGTTAGTGCCAAAATCCTTGATTTAGAATACGTAGAAATATGGCAGATCAAATCACATGATTCAAGAAATCCTTCTATTTATCTGTTCTTTCAGATAAAGATGCTAGACTTAAATTAATCTGTACAAAGTTTTAAATGTCTCCCGAACTTGTAATATAAGTGGCCTCCTGTGCCAGTCCCCAGTCCCCTAGTCTGTCTTCCATGTGGTAACTGAATGACGATGTGGACGTGCCTGCTCCCAGGTGTGGCTGAGGAGAAGGTTTATTGTCCTTCAGAGGGAGAGCACAGACAGAGGCATCTTGAAGGGTGGGAGGGAGGGAGGGAGGGAGGGAGGGAGAGAGAGAGAGAGAGAGAGAGAGAGAGAGAGAGAGAGAGAGAGAGAGGGGATCAGGAAAGCACATGGGAACCCCCTGTGGCCAAAATGGCCAAGGTAATACAGGGATCATAGGTGGGGGGAAGGGAAGCCTAGTCGCTGGGCTGGAGAGGTTTGGAGTGGGGGCAGGGCAAGAAGTAAGGAGTTGCCACAGTACTGAGGCTTGCCCCAGAGACCTAACAGTAACCAGTGCATACTGTTGGTTTTGTCCTGTGGATTCACTGACTCTGCTTGTGTGTGTGTGTGTGTGGGGGGGGTGTTTCTTCCTGGACTGCCCGGAGTGATCTTTCAGTGTTCTCCCCTGAGGGCCGGGCCAGGATCCGGGGAGGAATTTGCCTGGCTTTCCTCATCCTCTGTGTGCAGTTACTTAAGCTTACGTTTTTAATTTACTTGTCTAAGAGCATTGCTTCAGTCTTGTGGGGTTCTGGAACTGCCAGCATCAGACAGTGAGAAAGGTGCAGAGGGCATCTGGGGGTTCAGGGGTTCTTCTCAGCCTTGTCCTCTTTGTGAGTCACAGCGCTTCTTGATGTTCCTCACTGCTGGGCCCTCTCAGGTTGGCTAACACGGCTGCCCATCTCCATGTGCCTCCCCCTGTGTTGATTTTCTTCTGGTCTCTGGTGCAGCCATTTTAGGTCTGTGGATCTCTGTGCCTTGTAGAAAGATCTCTCTACTGTGACTTCAGTGGAATATGTGGAAAGGCTGTGATTAGATATTAAAGACTGTGAACATGCATCTTTAGAATTAGAAGACACTGCGCATTTGGCAAGCTACTGTCTTGCCAAATCCTGTCTGGAAGGGTGGTCAGTGTTCCTATGGGGAGAGAGGAAATGTTCTTCAGACCTCCCGCTTGGCTCAGCAGCTCACTTTCTGCACCAAGGCCCTAACTTCTGCTGGGGTTCTTCCTAGGGGTTTATGTTTTTGTTGCTTTTGTTCTTTGTTTATCAAATTAACTTGCCAGTCTGAGGGATGGTGCTTTTGTGTATTTGTTTTCTGACTGCCTCTTACTCTAAGAGCAATGCAGCATACTGTCTTTGGTTTCCCACTTACATAAGCATTTGCAGATAATGACACTTATATTTACTTCCTTGTAGTAATTGCATTTTATATTGTGACTTTATGGCAAGTTGCACTGGAGTTAGCATTTGCAATCATGTAAAATGCTTCTGGAGCATTGTCAATAACAACAGTCTTACTGTACGAACTTGTGCTTTATTTTAGTAGACAAAGAGGAGTACAATTTTGGTTTGTCATGGTCCCATGTCAGGACAGGGAAAATTTATCCTTTCAAATATTTTAGAGGAGGATATTTGAATGTTAGCAAATGGCCATTAGCCTCTGTCCCTTGTCATTGACCTTTCTTAAAGTAGCGAACTGATTTGAGTCTCAGTTAACAGTTTGAATCAAGTCCATCTCAGGGGGGGCAATTCTTCAGAAAGTTAAATTCACCAGAAGACTGAAATATAAACATATTCAATCACAATCATGTGGGATATGAGTCAGTCACTGGGGGCTATTTTCTAGAAAGTATTCTGGGTTACTAAATTCTCACCTTATCTATGGACAGCTTTTGAAATAATTGGCTATCTCTTCTTGAGTCACTTCTGCATTTGATTCTTGTTGATTCTCCACATCTTCATTTCCTCTTATACCTTTGGTATTTTGGTTTTCTAATTCAGATATTTTAATGTATACTAGTTTTTTACTAACCTGTTACTTTGGAATGAGTCAAGGCTCACTTCCTACCAACCTCAATACAAATACTCAAAATACTTTAATACATTACGATGCACCTCTATGCAGTTTCCAGATGTGTGCTGCTACCTGCTCAGACTGCCCCACGTCCTTTTTTCTTTTTCTTAATTGCCTTAAATAAGACAGCCTTAGCAAGTCCAGTCTTGAAACATCTTTCTCTGTAAACCTGGTCTGCTGTCTGCATCCCTCTTCCTTTCTGGGTCTGTTTATTCTAAAACCATTGAATTATCTTGAGTTTTCTTTCCTACTCTATTCTGGTATATCTACTGCTACTGTTTTCAAGAATATATTCAGAATTCTGCCTTCAGCCAAGACCAGATTATAGCTCGTTTTCTCACCTCTCTTGTCAACATCTTTTTCTCTTTTCTGTCAACTTTTTTTTAATTTAATTTTGTTTAGCTAGCACTTTTTTATTTATTTTATATACTGACCACAGTTTTCCCTCTCTCCTCTCCTCCTGTCCCTTCCACCTCCCATGTGCCCCCTCCCCATCCACACCTACTCCATCTTCATTCAGAAGGGACAGGCCTCCCATGGGCTTGAACATAGCATGGCACATCAAGTTGAGGTAGGACCAGCCTCCTTCCCCTGCATCAGGACTGGGCGAGGTAATCCAGCATGGGTGACAGTTTCCCAGAAGCCAGCTAAGTGCCAGGGGATCTCTCTGCTAGGAGCCTTATGAACATGACTGTCACACCCATGCAGAGGGCTCTTCTGGTACTATTGCCGTGGCCTTCCGAGGTGAAACCTATCCTGCTTTCGTTGACTTGTCTTTATTATCAACATAACTCCCAGAAGGATTTCTTCTGCCCTCTCCTGTCCTTACCTCCGCTACTTTTCCTCTTTAGTGCTGAAGGTTGTACCCAGGGCTTTGCACATGCTAGGAAACTGCTCTGCCACTGATCCACATCCTCCACCCCAAAGTGATCTTTTGCAAATTTCAGTCAACCAGGCTTAAAAATCTCCAGAGCCCTGTGTCACATAGGCCAGATTCTTTGTGATTGATATTGCTCCTACAATTCGGTTCCCAGTCACTCTGACCCCCTCTCCCATTTCTCCTTCATACTCTCCACTCCAGCTGTTCATCCTTCTTTGCTGACCCTTGCACACAGTAGGCACATTCCCATGTTAAGTCTGTGTGCTGTGCTTTCCCTCCGCCTGTAATATGACGCACACCCCTCATCCAGTTTCCCCGAGAAGAAAGTTTTGCTGTCCTCTCTGCTTTTGTCACTGTAGCCGCCATGTTAGTTTGCTTAGATCGTAGCCTCGATCTGGGTTTTTCAAATATAAGAATGCCTTAAAAACTCTCTCTCTCCTTTTTATATGACAAGACAGTGTCCTCTGACCTTCACATTCGTACTGTGAAACACACACACACACACACACACACACACACACACATTAAATGTCATACAGATTTTAAATCATGATGTGGTGCTCTTGAGGCATACATGAGCCCAGTAACTGTTATGTAAATATAAGCTAAAAGTTTTTTTCTATTCCTTATTTTTTTCTCAATATGTATTTAATTCCTTATATGTATTAAGGCTTAATTTTTTTCCCCAGTGGATTTTATGGGAAAGAGTAATCTGCATATTCAATCAGATAGTGTGAATATTTTAGCCATGATTTTTATGCACAGAAACAGCATACTGGAGCAGCATTGTTCCGATGACTTTGCCTTTTCGTTGAAGCTGGCTCAATCTACATTTTCTTATTAAGAAAACTTAACAGGTTACAGCTCATTTAATATTGAATTCTGAATCATCAGCACTGTTGACCAAAACTGAAAGGAAAGATCTTTGTGATATGAATCATGTTTCCTGTAGGTTCATTAATGGTAGTCCAGTTGGAGAATACTCCTTGTGCCAGGTCTACACTTTGTTCAGGGTGCCTTGCAGGTAATTGCTGCTCTTGTGAAAGGTTGTATTTATTATTTATTTTGTACTGGGAAGGAGTTGAACACAGGGTCTCCTGCTTGTTATGCATGCAGTCTACTTCTGAGCACTCTTTCCAGCCCTGTGCAAATTTTTGGTATTACTATTTTTATCTACTTATTATTTTATTATTTTGTTTGTTTTGAATTGCCACTTTGTTTCTCTGTGTCTGTTTTTTAGTTTTTATAAGTCATGTTCCCACTCATTAGGGACTAACTTTAGCCCTCGGATGCTATTATATTTTAACTCTCTGCATAAAGAAGAGAAACTTCTGATGCCAACCACTACTATTTTTTATGTTTGTTAGTTTAAAATATAAACAGTTTAAAGTCAAAATATGTTTAATGTGACTTGGGATGATATACACGCCCAAATGGCCTGGAAATCCGTTAAGTTCTTAACTCGGAATATAGTGGACTACTCTTCCCAAATATTACTCAACATTAGAAATGCTAACAAGGTTCCTAGAAGCACCTTTTAAGGAGGTGGGTTCAGGCTTCAGGGAGCTGCTGGCAGCTAGCCGGATCTCATACAGGGCCTTTCCCCATTTCCTGTCCTGTCTCTGTAGACAGGGATGTGTGCACAGGGCAGCCTCTTTCACTCACCCACTCTGATAGCTTAGGGCCATAAGCCTCTTGTGTGCCTGAAGCTGGAGAATGTCTTTTGGAAAGTAGACTGTTCTGAATGTAGCCAGCGATGGAGAGAAGAGTGTACAGTCAAGGTATCCTCCCATTCCCTCCAGATGACATCCATGGATAATTAATAAACGTTATATTTCCTTTATTTGAACCGAAGTTCCAGTTAATTTACTACTTACCATTCAGTAAGTGTTTCTGTGGGATCCATTCATGTACCCCTGAAGTATCATGTATCATGAAAAATCTTCCCACAGCTTAGAGTCCTGAGCAAGTGGCTCTGGCATGTCCTCACCCGGCAGGATATACCTGACTATGTGAAAGGGTCATTGTTGGTTTTTATTTATTTTTTTAAATTGCCATGTAGAGTTCCAAAAAGTGTTGGTAAACTTTTGTACCTTTGTCATGCTAAGCTATTGGATCTTCTTGTCCTTTGGGTGAATCTTTTATCAGTATGTGGTTTTGTTGATAGACATCCCTTTTTTTAATCAGTGCATTGTGGTTAGAAAACACTGATTCACTGACATATGCAAGTCTTTCAGATGCTGGCACATTTCATTCTGTAGTTTCCAGAGATCGTATACTGCTGCTTTCATTGTAACAGCGTTAAGTGCTAGGAAGTTTTCAGATTCTTGGTGTAAGAATCATAGTTTCCAGAATTTGATTTTTGCCCAGAGGCTTGAATTTTACCATCAGCAATAAATATTGTCCGTTTTTTTCTTGAAATGCCAGATATACTTCTTTTGAGGAATTGTCTCCCAGAGTCTTGATAAGCACGCCTTGCTCACTCTCCAGCAGCAGAGGCAGCAGAGGCTGCAGGTCTGACGTGCACAGGTGTCCCAGGTGCTCCGCTCGAGGTGACCATTCTCTCTCAGGTTCATCAGAGGTGCCTATTGCAGGCTTTAGAGAGTTGTGTACTCAAGTGTTGGCTTTATTAAATGAACCATTTTTATTGTGCCTTCTCTCACGTCTCCCCATGGAATACTACTTTGATGATTGCTAAGGAAGATGGAGTTGTGCTAATCTTCATTCACCCAGACTGTTTACCAAATACCCAGATACCTCCTGTTTGCTGTGGCTGTGAAGAATGCAGAAGGTAAAGTGATTTACTATGTCCTCCTTCAGTGTGTGTTCCCTTCTGCATTTTTGGGTATCCTGGGATGACCTTCCACAGGCTTTGCGTGATAGCGAAAAGGAAGAGTCAGGCTGTGGGCCAGTCCTCTCCTTTGGAGTTCCCTCTTCTTTCTGTCTGATCGCTAGCTCTGCTGTGGAGACTGTCGGTTCTGCATCAGCGCTGCCAGATGTTGCTCTGGGACTCTCTCTGCTGCTGGTGCCCACTTGCGACACTTCCCTAAGCAGTGTAGTTCAAAGTCTTTAAGATACTTGATACTTTTAATAAAACGGGTGCATATGGAATATATTTAACCTTCTACCACCTCTCAGAAGTATATTTTCATAGCCAGGAAACTCTGATGGAAAATTCAGTAGCATTTTTCCAGAATAAAGTTCATATTCCACCAGTATTGGGAGGAAATGTGTAGACTGCGACTGAGGTGCATGGCTGCCTTCTTCCCCCTTCTTCCATATACCCGACTGCTTGACACAAGTGCCCAGAGCAAGACCAGATTGCCAGCACTGTACTTTTCTGCTTGTGTTAGGAGACAATCTTCCATGAGACCTTGCGAGGGTGGTTGTTTGCTGCTGCGGAGGCATGAGTTTTTGAACTGCCCTATTCACACAAGCCTACTTTATTGCTTTGTTTGAAGATTGGGTGTGTCTAATGTAGTGGAAATTCATCCATTGAGTGTTAAGTACAGATGAAGCACATTTCAGAGCGCAGAAAGTCTTCTTAATTAGCATTTTTTGGACTATTCATATGACTGCTTCCCTCCTTTCATGTGAATTGCAGAATTTATCATCCTTTCCAGTTCATTAAATCACTAAAATTCTCTACTGTGCTATAAATAAATATGCTTGACCATGAATCGGGTTTGGTTGAAAGCAGCTTGTCCCTGTAAGTGATCCCGGTTAGCCCACACTTCTCCTTGAATGTCTGCATTGCGTTAAATGTTAGACTTCCAATAAACCGGAGCCTTACTTTAAGCGCATGCAGGGGCTTGCTTTAGGTTGAGCTCTATTATTTCCAGTTGCATTAGCTACAAGCTGATATAGTATTATAACCTGCGTTTGTGCTTGGACATGTCTGGGAGAGCCTCAGGATACATTTAATAGCTCTCTGTGTTCTTTACCGCTGTGCCTAGTTTAAGCTTGCAACAGACAGTTGGAAACACTTAGACCACAGTCTCAGGCCATTTTACCACAACATCAGTTGCACTGCACAAATTTAATATAGAGTGCTAATTGGACTTGGACGCGTTGGGCCTGAACTTTGCTCTTATGTAACCAGAGAATGCCAGGTGTGTGGGTGTGACCTGTTAGCTCTAGATAGAGCTGTGAGATGCAGCCCTAGAGAATGGCTTTTTAAATCTGGTGACATAAGCAGGGTAGTACTGTTGGGTATGGAGAGTGGAGCTGCCGAGGAGACCCGGACTTGAGGTATCCTCCGAACTGTAGGGTGAAGGATGGGGTGAGCCTCTGATCCGTTTATAGAAAAATAGCGCTGTGAAGATGGCAGGACGCAGCAGCGTCATTTGTACTATGAAGAAAGAAAAGAACAAGTCACCAGAGCTACAGTGAGTGAGTCAGACTGGGCGAGGGATCCAGAACACACTGGAAGTCGTACGGCTTGGGTGGATGCTTGCTGTGTGCTCCTGGTGTGCAGGCGAGTCCATTCTCACTGTGTTCTGACAGTCTCTGTGAAGACCATCCCAGTGCAACTGAGATTTGGCCACCTGCCATTTAATAAACATCTCTTTTTTTGTCTGTTGTTGATGTTATTTTAAATTTTACTAGAGGATATTAGTGTAAGCAAATAGTGAATCCTTAGTAGTTCCGTGACTTGCCCACAGCTGCCTGAGCAAAGAGAGCTAGCTGAGTAAGAGAAATTTTGTTCTGTCTTGAGTCTAGGCGTGACTTTGGTCTGACCCAGTTGTCTCTACACTGACATGATCTACTATGAGCCCATGCAGCTGAAAACTATGGTAAAATGATTCTCAGTGTATTGTTAGGAAAAATTAAAGAGTTCCCCCTTGGAAGATGTATGTTAATTTCAGTGGCAGGTAAGGGCCATAACACATACTTCTGCCTGAGGGTTGTGTGATGTAGTTGGGAAAACCCAGACTAAAGAACAGATTCTTGACTTTGGGAAGTGCGACTTTTTTTTTTTTTCCTTTTTTTTTTGAGACAGGATTTCTACTTTGGTTTCTGTCCTGTACTAACAGCCTGCCTCTGTTTTCTGAATGCTGGGATTAAAGCTACTTACCACCACAGCTCAGCAAGTGAGACAGATTTTAAGAGCAATTAGGTTATTTTATCTTTAGCTCTGTTAGTAGAAGCACTGACCCATCTAACTAGTATCCTTATCACAAAAAACAAAACTCACTGAGTATATTATTAGAATTGCGCTTTTATTCCAAATTCCTTATTTTTTGGTTCTAATATAGGAAATCAAATTAAGTATAGAAACTCCTCAGCATCCATTCACTTTACAACAGCAAGTGAGGTGGGAGCAGCGGAAGGTGCATCACCAGTGCACCTTATTTCCTGTGGCGAATGGAGGCTTCCTGAATATTCCTGGTGTTGACGTTGGTAAGGTTACACAGACATTTACAGTACCCTGTGGGTCTTTAGCAACACACCCTAGAATCTGCACTCTTTAAAGTTAATCAAAAGGTCATCAGGGCAGGGCAGATGCCTTAGTGGTTAGGTGTGCTAGTTGCTTTTGCTTTTGCAAAAAGCAACCTGGGTTCAGTTTCCTGCTACCATATGGCAACATACTTTAACTTTAGCTCCAGAAGATCCAGTGCCACCTTCTGGTGTCTGTGGGTACCTGCATGCATGTGCTACACATAAACTTAATGCAGGCACATGCATGTGCGCACACACCTGTCCACACAGAGATCTTAAAAGTAATTAAAAGTAGCATAAACCACTTTTAATTTGAACTTGAAAGAGATTTTTCTTTGAGTTTTTACTGGAAATTAGTTTCTACAGTACCCCATCGATGATAGGGTTTTTTGGTAATGCATACCTCTTTTTTATTTCATTTGAACATGTGTATTTCAGAGATGGTGTGTTACAAGCATGTGCAGGGCTGCAAGCCTCAGATCCTAGTACCTGGAAGACTGAGGCAAGGGGATTTGTCTGAATTTGAGGCAAGCCGGAACTGTATCATAAGACCCTGTTTACTTAAAAAAACAACAACAAAAACCAATGAAGGTGCATTTTCATCTCAGTTACTGCTGTTTTCTAGTTCTCCTTCCCCGAGTAACCAACCTGTCTTTTTGTATCATTATCATTTGCCAGAAATGATATTTTATTCCAATCATATATATTATAAAAATGAAGGAAGACATATCATTAAGAACTAGTAAATTAACGCCATGTGAATGTGTGTAGCATGGTAATGCAAACACGGGTTTTAACCAGTCCTTTCTATGTGGTTTGCTAAAAAATAAAATTTTGAAGGTCTTCCTGGTGTTGCTTCAAACATTGTGAAGTGTAAGATAATGTTTTGAGCAGTGCTTCTGTGTGATGGGAGAGGGTGAATTGAAGGGGATAGAGTGCCGCCTGTGTCTGTGCCTTGAGTGAGTAGGGGAACAGCACACATTTGAGTTGTGTTGTTTTTAGGATTCTCGTGTTTTAGGAGTTTTTCACTGAGTAGAGTTTGTCTGTGACAGATTTGGAATCCCATTATTAATCACAACTGGCACAAAATAACTATCAAGTGATTCAGGAATCGTCTGTATTCTGCTACCATTCATGTGCTCATTGGAGCAGGGTGTCTCTTCCAGTGCAGTCACACGTTCTCTAGTTTGTGAGTGACATGGGCTTTCCTCATGAAATGATCTGATTGTGATGTTCGTGGTGATTCTCCTAACACATGGTGGAGATTAAATTTGTCAAAATAAACAACCGTCTTGGTGATATACTCATTTTCTTCTTTTTTTAATTAATCAAAACATAATATTTTCCTTCTCTGTCATCTAAAGCAGATGACCTAGAAGAGGCCACAGCAGAGATTTTGTGGAGTTGCTCTGCTGTGACCATTCCCAGCAGACGTAGAATTTCCTATTAAATCAGAGATGTTTCAAAGAGATCTCAGGCACTAAAATTTCTTTGGATAAATTGTTTTCAAGTACATAGTAAGAGTCGTAAAGGGGAGGGGTGTATGGTCATTATAGTAATGTTTCTCCCTTTTAACTTGTTAATCCAGTCTGTTTATTTGAATATATGCAGCATCTTTTAAGGACTCATTTCATCCCCAGCTTTTACTTTATACAGTTGTTAAATCTTCAGTTGATAAATATCTCTAGCAACTGTTACCCAGTGAGTGGTTGGTTTCTACTAACTTCTTTTACTTGCATGCAGGGATGTTTTACCATGCCTGGCAATGGAAGTTCTTACTTTAGGTTTCATTTACGTTTTCCACCATATCAGCGGTTGTCATAGTAGCAGTCTCAGTTGAGAATTGTGATTATATACTTTATCAAATGCCTGCATGATGAAAGTACAATTGTTCTAATGTAGGTCAGCCCGCATTCTAGGCCCTCATCTGGTCGGTTTCAGGGCATATAGTTCTGTTGAGTTGTATTGTTACATTATTACACTGACTTCTGGGTACCATGAATTATAAAATATATAGTATAAGAAAAAAGGCCTAGTGGCTGTAATCACTAGATGCTGTCTTTTAATCATTAGATCCAGATTAAAGTGTATGTATGTTTATGGGAGAACTTAGTGAAACATTGCACATGTATTTACACTTAATTTTTATTGAAATAAATAAATAAATAAATAAAAAGGAAACTAACTATATCTGGTAATAGTTATGTGCAGATCTCTGTATATATATCTATATATATATGTCTTTGTAGGTGCCTGTAGATGCCAGAAAGGGACCACTCAGTGGTGCTGGAACCAATTCTAGTCCTCTTAAAGAGGGCTAGCCTACTAAGTGCTCTTAGCCCCTAAGCCATTTCTTCAGTCAATAAATAGATTTTTTTTTAAAAAAATTATAGAAATCTAGAGATTTACATAATCTAAACAGTATTTAGAGTATGTAAAACTTGGTGATAGATTATCTTTCTATTAAAATTTCTTGATCTTTACAAAATAATATATGTTGATACTTTTTTAAATAGCTGTCTACAGAATATCATATAATACATCTTAAATATTTGTTTTCAACATTATTTCATTCAATGTATGACTGAATAATTTCAGATTTAAATGATTTGTTCAGTATTCTAGCAAGGTATGTACTGCGATACAGTATGCTTCAGGGTTGTAATTATTGGGTATGTTAAATGCTGTATAGCGTTTTTTAAAAAATTGCTTCTATTTTCTGAGAATTGGTGCATTCTAACTTTGGATGCTCCCCCCTACCCAGATTTCAAGGTTAGTTGGAGTTCTTTCTAAAGGAGGTGACTTCCTAAACTAACCATGCATCTGCCTCACCCACCTAAACAGCTGAGGCGCACTTCCCTTAAAGGCTTATATTAGGTATCCTGACCCTTGGTGATAGAGTTCAAAGTGGCTCATTGGTTAGTGTGAGCATTGTCAGGTGACTAAGTGGCTGCTTGCAACTTCAGGCTTTGTCGTAGGTACTGTGGGGCGCTACAGCACTTGCCTCTGATTGAAGTCTGCAGACATGTGGCCTGCAGTGTTGTCTCCAGGTGTAGATTTGGCAGGAACAGTGTGGGATTCTGACAGATACATAGTTCAGAGACTTGAAGAATCAGAGCAAGCTGCAAAGTAATCTGGCACTTGTGTAGTCCACGGTGGGGCGAGAGCGTGCCTGGAGAGATGTGGTCAGCAGCTGTGCTACATGAAGATGGTGCAAGGCTGGGAAGGCAGAGTGCCACTGCTTCTGTGTTTTGGTTGAGTTCATCATAAGTGATGTTTCTTCTGCTTGAGTCCAATTGCTACTCATTGTGTGAACTTACCTTTGCAGACCATTTTCAACATTTATCAAAGTGCTTTCACAAACATGTAATTTTGGCTTCACAGTAAACGTGAGAGGACTGAACTGTGTGAAATTAATTATTCTATTTGGCAAATGAGGAAAATGAGGCTCTCAGATGCCAAGAAACCAATCTAAAGTCACTTGTTACTGGCTCTTGCCTTCTTCACTGTACATGTGTGGTGTTTGGCTCTTCGTTTATCTCCGGATTTAGCAAGCATGTAGCATGTTTTCCAGCAGCTGCTGCTATTTTTAGGGACTGCCAGCATTTTGTCTCTTATCTCTACCTCCCAGATCACAAGCATAACATTTGCTTGGTGCTGAAAGGAAAAATAAGCAAAACCCAAAGAGCAGTATATCACAACTCATCAGGTTGAACTGTTTTGCTGTTAGGTTCTGTGACTCTCTCAGTCTATCACACTGCCTTGGCTTTTAGGTATCTTCTAGTAAGCCGTATACAAGTCTCGACAAGGAGCCTAGAGTAGAGCAAGCAAAACAAGCGTTGCCAGCGTTGCTGTTGTGGTCACAGAACTCCATGTTAACCAGGAATAGCTGGTTTTCTGACTTTAGATCTACTCAGAGAACTTCCTGGATTTCAGCAACCTCTCCATGGCTGTTCCTTCCGTAGGAGGACTTTCTAGAGCCTGTCCTTGGAGCAGTCTTTCCTGATATGGCCCAGCAGGGGTGTGGACCGTGTGTCTGTATGGCTTTTGTCTTTGTGAACTCTGCGCGCGCGCGCGCGCACACACACACACACACACACACACACACACACATGTCTTAGAGTAGATTAGAAATATAAATAGAGGATTATGTGTGGTGTGATTGTTGTGAATGACACACCAGACTGAATGGGAAAAACAAAACATGGCAAGCAGACCAACACCCCCAACCCCGTTCATTTGTTGCCCTCCTCCCTGCCCCCCAGTTCACCTGTCGCCCTCCTCCCTGCCCCCTCAGTTTACCCGTCACCCCCCTATTTTACTGTGGACTTTTCTTCACAACCCCCTCACAACGTTTGGCAAGTGGCCTCTCAGACTGGTGTTTTTCCGACTTCCAAGATTTCCTTCCTCAAACTGCCTATTTAAGTTGCAATTTTGACAATTATAAAGTCAATAGAGAGCCGTTGTGTGCCCAGCACCTAGTACACTGCAGGCTCTGCACAGTGTATTTTGGGAATGGTTTCTTTAAAGGCTAAAGATATTCTTGGCCCAGTTACTTCATTAAGACCGATTAACTATGTCTTAAAAAGCTCTGAAACTGAGGCAGTCTAGGAGCAAGTGAGAAATGGTAGCTGGGAGGAGGTGTTAGGTGATCCTTCCCAACAGTAGGTGCTATGTCTGGGCTGGAGAGTGTGTAGAGGGGTTCTCTTTGTGTTTAAATAAAGTAGAAACAAAAGCAGAGAATAAAGATACTCAAATTAATACTTGGTTTGTTTGTTTTCCATATTTACTGTAGCAGTTTTCAACCTGTGGGGCGTGACCCCTTTGGGGTCTGATGACCTTTTACAGGGATTACTCACCTAAGGCCATTAGAAAACCCAGATATTTACATTACAATTCATAACAGTGGCAAGGTTACAATTATAAAGTAGCAACAAAATGATTTTATAGATTAGGGGGTCACCACAACGTGAGAAACTGCATTAATGGGCAGCAGCATTAGGGAGGTTGAGAACCGGGTGTTCTGGATCATGTGTTACTCAGAAAGACAGATGAAAGTTATTGTTTCTCTTTTCAGAAACAACATTGGACACTGCCTGTTGTGTATGGAATTTGAGGGATTTCATGGGCCCTCTGTTGAGTACATGGGGTCTTGCCTTCCTTTCTTCTGATAGTCCCTAGTCGAGGTTCCTGATGGAGGAGAGCCTTGGATGCTAGACTTAAGGTGGCTCACATAATAACCAGTTGTTTCCTAAACTAGTCATCAGATATGATTGACTGTATCGGGCCACGTCAAAATACAAAGAATAAAATAGAAACCATCAGCTTGAACTGTGTACTTGATCTCTTCGGATATGTGTGCTCTGTTCAGAGTCAGACTATAGGATGTGATTCTGCTGGATTAAGTGTCAGCTGGAGAGATGCCCTTCCAAACAACCTCACTGTTGTGCTGAGAAAACTGAGTCCCTTAAAGACTGACTTGATTTCAGAGTGCACCCCCCCTCCATGTAGTTAAGTGGCATAGCTGAAAGGGAACTGATGTTGGTTGTAGATGTTGACAATGTACACCTAGCTTTCTGAGACAGAATTGTGGAGGTGTTGATTGGTAAGATTTGGCTGGTTCATCTGCCTTTTTTTGAACCCTCGCTGTTGACCTCTGAGAATCTGGTGTGGGTTTTCCAGAGAGCCACGCCACATCCTAGGTATTCTGATTTGGCTGACTGCTCACCTAGATCCTAGAATCGCATTATTAATCAGAACAGAAGCGCTTAAGAACAAGATATAAGAGGTTAAGTTCTTGTCCAAACTAATATATCTTGAGTTGTTTGCTCATTCATTTGAATTGAAGGCAACTTGTGGTGGTGGGTGTTGAACTTAGATATTTAGTGAATTCTTTCTCAAACTTGAATACCCTGGGAAAGTCCTTGTGAAAATTCTGGTTTGATCCAGTTGAGATTCTGCATTCCCTAAAGATTCCTGGCGTGTTCTGCCTCTGGCCCTGGGATTTCAGGTTTAGCAGCAGTGTTTGACCTGCCTTGTCACTGTAGCAGGAAAGGCAGCTGTGTGTGCCTTTCCCTTTGCCCGCCATGTTACAGCCACCTCCCCAGCCTGAGTGACAGAGTGGCCTTCTGCAGCAAGCACTGTCCTGGTGTGTCTAAACTCAGTCTTCTTTCACTTAACTGGCATTTTTCAAGCTTTTCTTACAAAGCTTGATTTTCCAAATACCTGGGATCTTTACTTTTAAAAAGAGTTCTTTTCTAAAGCGTTACATAATTCCTTTTCTCAAAAAACTGACTGAACTTTTCCTCTTCTCTTGAGGTCAAAACCGTCGTTTTGGAGGCTCTTTGGGATGGGTGTTGAGCTAGCTGTATGTAAAACAAATAATGACCTCAAAGCCTCACGTGTTGTTCTTCTTTTTCTTGTGTTTTGTCTTTTTCCATTGACAAATAATAATGACTGTCTCAAAGCGGCTGCTTTTCCCTTTCCATTTTAATTGATTAGTTCTGACCTGAGAGGCTAGATACTGGGTTTGTAAGAAATAAGTTTGGGATTTATGCTCAGAAGGACCTGCCCCTCAGAAGGGCTTTCAAGGCAGATGTAAATGAGCCTCCAGTAGAGAGACCCTCTGTTCAACCTCTCCTGATAGGCGGCTCCTGCAGCAGCTACTTGTTTGCCTACTGCCTTTTCCTTGGTGCCCTGGGAGTGTGTGTGTCTGTCTGTGGATATGTATGTGGGTGTGTCTTTGAGCGATTGTGTGTGTATGTGTAATTTGTGCTGAGTTTGTATGGTATGGGATGTTTGTGTGTCTGGTGTGATGTATGTGTGGTGGGTATGGGGTTTGTGTGTGTGTTTTGTGGTGGGTGTGTTGTGAATGTATATGATGTGTGGGGTGTTTGGTGTGTGTGTGTATCATATTGTGTGGTGGTGGGTGTGGGTGTTTGTGTGGTATGTGTTTCGTGGTATCATGTGCGATGTTTGTATGTGGTGTGATGTGTGTGTGTTGGGTGTGAATTTTTCTGTGTTTATCAGTAGTGGGTGTGGGTGCCTGTGTGATGAGTGATATATTTGTGTGTAGTGTGTATATGTGTAGGCCCGAGGTTGACGTAGCATGTCTCTCATCGCTTTTTGCCTTATTTTTTGAGAAAGTCTATTCATTAGACTGTAGCTCACCTATTGGCTAGGCTAGCTTGCCGGTGAGCCTCACGTAATCACCTCACCCATTATTAGAGCTAGTGTTACACTAGTGTTACAGGGACGTGCTATTGTGCGTAGCCTTGGTTTTCTCTCTCTGTCTCTGTCTGTCTCCTGGCAAGTACTTTAGTCACCATCTCCCCAGCCTTTCTGGATACTTTTTCAACAGGTTATTATTTCTCCAACATTATGCTAAAGTACAGCTGAAGGTGGTTCGTAGGTACTGTTGCTTGGCGTCTTAGCCTGCAGTTGATATTCCAGTAACTGTGATAAATAAGCATTACTCAGGCTCCACCTAGAACAGGCATAGGTAACCTTGTCTCTTAAACACTGTGCCTGCAGTGGATTTGCCAGTGACTTTTAATAATAATGACAGCACAGAGGATGATCTGACTGAGTTAAGGATAAGGATGCTAGGGATTGAAAGACCCATTCTTGGTATGTACTGTGTTAGTGATGGTGACAGCTGGTTCTCATTTGCTGAGCCCTTACCTTGCCAAGAAGTCACTGTGCAGGTGAATGGCCCTGGAGCGTGCTTCATGGAGGGGCAGCGAGTAGCCTCTGTGCTTTGAGCACATGAGAGTCATCCTGTAAATAGGAGTAAAAGGCCCTCCTTATAAATCTGTAAGCTGTGTAGCAGCTCCAGTATGTGCTGTGTTACTAGCCACTGCTGGGGGAGCCTGATTCCCATCTGAGGCAGAGTCCTTTTGCCTTTTAACTAGGTAATAACAGACTTTTGATCATTTTAAATAGCCCTGTTACTGGTGCTGTGTTAGAGCTCGTGGGTTATTTTATTTACAATTTGTATAACAAGATTAAGTTTAGCCATGAGAGTTGAGTGGATTTTGAGATCTGAACAGAGCCCCCTCTGACATATTTTTAGAAAATTACAGTATCTAAACACCGATTACCAAATTTGTTTCATTTGAATGCTATTTTCATATCTAGAATTTGTTCTGGGCTTCATTCAGCTCAGCTAAGCGTGCTGGTATAAGCTCATCGTAATTAACAGGCTTTTGTGACCTGGGACTCGTGTCCAAAGATCACTGCATAGCTTGAAAACACTGGAAAGTAAGCTCAATGCATGACATTCATAAAGACTGGTAAAAGACCGCCCCACTCCAGCAAAACTGTACTTAAATGTGTTTGGTTTGGTTTTAGTACACTGATTCCCTTCAGCTTTAGAGACTATAGAATCCTGTTCAAAATAGTTGCAAGTAAATGCTGCTGAGAGGAAGATTTTTGCCAGAAGGAGAGATTAGACATATGTGTTCCCGTTCTTTGTTAATGGGATTTGCTTGTTTGGGTTGAAGTGAAAATGTTCCTGAACTAAAACGAAATAAACCCCTCCCTTCCTGTTTGCAAATGTATTTCATTTGCTGTTTATCTTATTTAAATATACAGTAGAACAGAAAATATAGCTGCTGTTCCTTTAATATCAGAGCTGTGCATGCTACAATAGGTGTCACTGTTTGGCTTGGTCCAATCCTGATTGGTGGCTTCAGCTATTGGCTCGGAGCGCTGGCTGTCTGACTCCGGCTGCAGGGCTGTAATACCTACTCTCCTCTCTCCGATCCATTCACCACACAACTTCGCCGGCCAAACAGACTCGCTGGGCTCCGCACATCCTGCTAACCTAATTCAGAAAGCAAGCGCCACAGCTCTGCCTGCCGCCTTTGCTCAGCATAGCCTTTTCAGGTGATCCAGAAAACGGCCGTTTTTATGAGCAGATAAGAAAAACAGGAATCATGATGGGAATGTATTTAACAGATCCGGTCCTGGATAAAACTTAAAGCCAGTTCCTCTTCAACATAGTGAAAAGGTCACCTTGCCTGGCTGAGAAAAGCAGCAAAACCCCAGCTTGTCTGTTTCCTTTATCATCTTAGCTCTGGCTAGACTCTCGGCTTGGATGTTCGAGCACATTTGGGATATCTAGCTCTAGAGAGAGACATCCTGTACTCATGGTAGATGATAAAGAAAAGAACATGAAATGTCTCACCTTCTTCTTGATGCTTCCAGAGACGGTAAAGAACAGGTCCAAGAAAGGTTCAAAGAAAGCAAACAGCAGCGGGGGCAGCGGCAGTGGCAGCGGCGGTGGCAGCAGTGGCAGCGGCAGCAAGTTGCCCCCAGTTTGTTATGAAATAATTACCTTGAAGACTAAGAAGAAGAAGAAGATGGCTGCTGATATATTCCCCCGTAAGAAACCAGCCAGCTCCAGCAGCACCACTGTCCAGCAGCACCACCAGCACAATCTCTGTAACAACAACCTCATCCCAGCCCCCAACTGGCAGGGTCTTTATCCCACCATCAGAGAAAGGTAAGTGCCGGCCAGGGTGTTTACTTTCAAAGTTTACCAGTGCTGAAGTTTCTGCTTTTGCATGACCTGTGGTGCATTTTAATATGAATCCCCGTTTCCTCCTTTCCCAGAACCTTTGCTGGTAATGGAAAGCCACCTTGTATCTTCTCCAAAACAGTACAGCTGTTTTCCTCTTAGATAAAAAATGTTTTTGCAAGCTGTAACATTTAAACAGCAGGCATGTGTCTGTGGAACACAGAAGAGAAACCCTTCATTTGTCCTAAGCCGTGTGAAAGTTTGGCTAACTTTTGAAACTTTAGTTACTTCCTGTGTGTTTGCAGTGATCTCAGACAGTTGTGCGGCTGGACCCTTTATTTGCTTTTTTTGCTGTGAAGTCACTGAACTGTTGTTCTTAGCTTGAGTAGCTTCTTTAAGTTTTTTGCATGTTGGGGAAAGGGATGGTAAGAATACAGACTGCTGGGAATTAATGAATTGCCTCTGTTTGTAGAAATGCGGTGATGTTCAATAATGACTTGATGGCAGATGTACATTTTGTGGTTGGACCACCAGGTGGGACTCAGCGGTTGCCAGGACACAAAGTAAGCAACAGCTGCATTACCGGTTTAGTCTTGAGATTTATGTAGAGAGACCCTCACAGCCCGGAGCTTGGTGTGGGCAGCCTGCCGATGGCAGGCAGTGCACATTTCGCAGGATTACAGAGGAAACAGACCCTTTCCAAGGGCTTTAGCCACACTTAATTTTGTCTTTGTTTCCTTCTTTGTGGTTATATATATCACACAGAGAATGCCCTTTTCACTCTCCACTGATAGGAAGCACTGTAACAGGTTTGGAAAGTCTGCTGTTTACTGTTCCTATAGATATCAGATAAATAAGCTTTGGTTTTACTTATTTCACAGTGCGGGGGTTTATTAATGTCAAGGCTTTGAGATATTAATAGAGATCACCTCCTGTGTGGCAATCTTATGTTCCCTGCGAGGGTGCACGTACCCTGGCTGCTGCAGAGAAGCAGGTTAGGGACTTTACATCCCCCACCCCTGACTTGCCAGTTGTTTTCGGGATTGACTGGCTGAAAATGCTTTCAGTTTAGTGCGTGAAATGAGATTTCCTTTTCTCCACAGTATGTCTTAGCTGTTGGGAGCTCAGTGTTCCATGCAATGTTTTATGGAGAGCTTGCTGAGGACAAAGATGAAATCCGAATACCGGACGTCGAACCTGCTGCTTTCCTCGCCATGCTGAAGTAAGCATTGTCTGTCTGTTTGGGAAGAGTTCGCTTGTGCTGTCTGTGCTCTGCCGGCTTCAGAGTCAGAGGGAAGTTCTCTGTGAGAGGAGAGAGTCTGAGAGAGAGGGTGCTGCTTGCCTTGTAGTAAATGGGTTTGGAGGAAACTGCTCTTAGTTTTTCCGCGGAAGTCGTATGGAATGTTGCAGGCATTTAGAGTCTTGTCTTAGCCTAGAGCCTAGGGGCGAATAGCTTATGTAGTGAGCTGCTCTTTAACGACGTTTTAGAAGAAACACAGCTTTCTGGCATAGACGTTATTTAATAGTCGTGTTCTCCAGAAAGCAGTGTGTGTTAAGAGGACTTGAGAGAAATATACCTTCTTCAGAATTGTAGAAATTAGGGACCTTGTTTGGTTAGCAACACTGGGGAGACACATGTCTGCTGAGTTGTCTCGTGCCACCAGAAGTGGAACTTGTTAACTGATCTCTGCCCACACATATTTCACACACAAAATTGGACATGTTTATGGTGATGAAGAGAATTTTGAATGGTAAAATAGTTTTCTATAGATTTATTCAAGCAGTCTTCAGTTAGTGATATAGAAGTCTAAAAAGGATTAGGTAGGCTAGTTACATATTTACGTAAAATGTTTCATATTTTATGGGTCCTTTGCAAACTCTTGCATTTTAATCAGATACTAAAAAATCATCTTTACCTATGTTTGATACTAGACAATAGAATAGTCTACCATATGATTAAGCCCAGTTACTGGAAGTTATATTTATAAAGTTTTTTTTAGACTGTATTTTCGACATAAGTTCAAGGTTATCTGCTAGTCTGGAGATTTAAGTTTACTGGAATAAATTTTTAAAAAAGTATTTGAAAAGAAATTGCTCAGTGGGTCAACCAGTTTGACAGTAGTCTCACAAACTGTTCAAACAATTAGTGTTTATTATTTACTGTCTGCTGAAAAGTAAGTTAGAGTCAGTTCTAGTTTCTGTAGGCACTTAATTCCTTGGTCCTGTTATAGCTTTGAAATCTGATTGAACTAGAACTTTCATAGTGGGAAGCAGGGGGATTAAAGGCGAGTGAGTATTTGAGGTACAGTAACTGCTCCATTTCTTCTTAACCTTTGGAGTCCATTAGACACAGTCGCCCAGAAGCCTCTTCACATGCCTGTGACGTCAGTCGCTGTGACAGTGCCAGTCTGTTGTTGAGTGGGATGCCGCCCTAGTTAACGTGTTGGCCTCACCGAAATCAAATAGAGTGTTGTATCCTAGACATGTGACAACCAGGAACCATGAGCAAGAATGGCAGAAGGTTGCATCTTGCCCAAGTCGTACTAGTACAGGTTTTAAAAATTATCCGTGGGATCAGGTGGAGGTCAGAGTAGCACTGCAGTGGGCTCCCTTTGCCTTGCTGGTGTGCTGTAGTTGAGACAGTAACTGAGGTTTCCTCTTTCTGCATCCTGGGTGAGTACCTGTGTGTTTAGGAAAGGCGTGTTAGCTCCCGTGAATTCCAGGGTGAGACTGCAAATCCAGCCCGTGTTCTGGATCGCCCCTAGTCTAGCCCCTGGGCATACAGCTGTACTACAGCTGTGGTGTTGAGTGGTCTTGCCAGTGTAACCGGCTTAGCCTTTTAGAGAAGAGCATTTCCTGGAAGCCAAAGGCCCTTCTGTGTGTGACTGTGCAAACTTTGGCTTCTATGTGTATGTCTATATTTTTTTCTTGGAAAAGCTATTTTTAATTTCTTTACTTAGGTATGTTTTACAAACATGAAATAAAGTAACTATCACAAAAGCCCACCAGATAAAGTATTCTAAGCTTTAGTGGAAAACTTAAAAGGATAAATTTTCTTCGTGTTGTTCACTGGTAGAGTTCTTATTGACTATTTTTCTTGTCCTGTAATAAAAGATATCAGGTGGTCTCCACCTTTACATACTGTTGTGAGAAACTGCCACAATTCCCCCAAACAACAAGAAGTATTTCATCTCTTGAGATAGGTACCGCTCATCAAATCACAGAATTAATGCACGTTGAAGCTCTTTGCTTTGTCTTTTAATAGATGCATGTGAAAGCAATGTATTCTTCAGTTCTGAAAGTAGGAAGAATATGTGGGGGACGCATGAGTTTAGAAAGTTAGAACTCAAAAAATTTTGTGAAGTTAACTGAAAAGGGAGTATTGACGTTTGAATTTGATGATTTATTGAACTTAGAACCGCTTCAGAAATATTTAATATCAGGTTTTATTTTATATTTTAGAAAAGTCCAAAATCTTTCAAATGTATTTTTTGACCTTAGTGTCAAAAGACTAAGTTTTTATTAGAATGTGCAGAAAATAATTGGAATGAAACTAGATATATTATACTTTACACTTTGATCGCTCTGAGGTTAAGGGTACTGCTATTGCAGAGGACCAGAGTTCAGGTTCTAGAACCTTATCAGATAGCTCACAACTGCCTATAACTCCAGTTCCAGGGGATCCAGTGCCCTCTTCTGGTCTCCAGGAGTATCGAGGTGCACAAACATACACACATGCACATACAACAATATATAATAAATACTGTGTTAAACTGTGGGATTGGGAATGGCAATGTTTTAACTTAATAGGGTATAATAGAATTTTGCTGTGTTTTCATAATCTTATCTGATATATAGGCATCCTTTAGATAATTGCAGTAACTCCTGTTTTGTTGAAAATATACTGAAAATGTATAGGATAGAGAATGAATGATAACACAGTTAATCCCTTTGATTATATAAGCTTGGTGCTGAGCTGAAATATTAGTACCTTATGAATGTGTTTTAGATGTTTTTCTAACATGTTTGTAGTAGCTGTCACATGAAATCATATTCTTGGACAGGCTTGAAGGCGGTGACTTCCTTCCTTGCCGCACATGCTCATTTTGTGGAAATCCGTTTACATGTTGGATGCTTTTTTTCAGATACATCTATTGTGATGAAATTGACTTGGCTGCGGACACAGTGCTGGCCACACTGTATGCTGCCAAAAAGTACATAGTTCCTCACCTTGCCAGAGCCTGTGTTAATTTCCTGGAGACCAGCCTGAGCGCCAAGAACGCCTGTGTGCTCCTCTCTCAGAGCTGCCTGTTTGAGGAGCCAGACCTGACACAGCGTTGCTGGGAGGTGATTGATGCTCAAGCTGAGCTAGCACTCAAGTCTGAGGGGTTCTGTGACATCGACTTCCAGACACTCGAAAGTATCCTCCGCAGGGAAACGCTGAATGCCAAAGAAATAGTAGTTTTTGAGGCTGCCCTGAACTGGGCTGAAGTGGAATGCCAGCGGCAAGATCTGGCCCTGAGCATTGAAAATAAACGCAAGGTCCTAGGAAAGGCACTGTACTTGATCCGCATCCCCACCATGGCCTTGGATGACTTTGCAAATGGTGCTGCACAGTCCGGGGTATTAACTCTCAACGAGACCAATGACATCTTCCTCTGGTACACTGCATCCAAAAAACCAGAGCTGCAGTTTGTGAGTAAAGCCCGCAAGGGCCTGGTCCCCCAGCGTTGTCACCGATTCCAGTCATGTGCCTACCGGAGCAACCAGTGGCGCTATCGGGGTCGCTGTGACAGCATTCAGTTTGCAGTTGATAAGAGGGTTTTCATCGCAGGCTTTGGGCTGTATGGCTCCAGCTGTGGCTCAGCAGAATACAGCGCCAAGATTGAACTCAAACGGCAGGGCGTTGTCCTGGGCCAGAACTTGAGCAAGTACTTCTCAGACGGATCCAGCAATACCTTCCCTGTGTGGTTTGAATATCCAGTGCAGATTGAGCCAGACACCTTCTACACAGCCAGCGTGGTGCTGGATGGCAATGAACTCAGCTACTTTGGACAGGAAGGCATGACGGAAGTTCAGTGTGGCAAGGTGACTGTCCAGTTTCAGTGCTCCTCAGACAGCACCAACGGCACTGGGGTACAGGGAGGGCAGATCCCCGAACTCATATTCTATGCTTGAGCCTTCCTTTCCTTGCGCATCATGAGACACCCCACATGGGCCCTCCTTGCCTGACGCTTAGCTCGTCTCCAGATGTGTGGTCAGCACAGGTAATTTGTAATGAATGAAGCAGTAGGCAGTTTCTAATGTCTTTGAACCTTTTAATTATGTACAGGCTAAAATGCAACATTCCGCTTTTAACTGTATGCTTAGAAGAGCCAGGTTCTTACTCAGGCTTTGTGGTCTTAGAGTTGCGTCTGTATGCCTAGGGAAATCATGTGGCTTCTCCAAGTGCCCACCAACCTCCACTTTTGTACCTCTGAAGAAGATTTTGGATTGACTTGAATTTCCTTTGATGAGTGGAATATGTATTCTAAAGTAATATTATCAAGTTATTTTTCAACAAAACCTTTCCCTTTCTCTCAAAATAAACAAAAACAAAAAACAGGTAAACCTCAGTGCACAATTTTGAAAGAATATTTACTTTATAGCAAGTAAACTTAGAAAGTAAACAGGCCAGTAGTTATGTTTGCCTCTGTTCTTTTACACTTGTTGCTTCTGGGCCTTGCTTTTATATTCTTTCCATGTTAAGTTCCTGTATGTGTTTCATACTAAGCAGTTCCCACTCTGGGTGTAAGGAATTGGCTTTTGTTTAGGCCTTGACTAAGCAGACTTCAGTTCTTTCCGTTTAGGAGACAAGATACCAGAGTGCAGCTACTTCACTGAGAATTGATGGAGTTAGAAAATTTTGTTGTCAACAGAAAAAATAAAGTTGCAAACATGCTAATGTATACTATAATGGGTAAAAGGGAAGCCTGAAAATGTCCTATACAATGAATAGTTCCATTTTTTAATGAGACTCATACACAATTTGAAAAAGCCACTCTTGCCTGGTAGTTTTCGACAGCCCTCAACTCACTCACTCTCTCTCTCTCTCTCTCTCTCTCTCTCTCTCTCTCTCTCTGCTTGTTAAGTCTTACTGCATAGGATTTGTGTTACTCCCCGCTCCCTCCCTTGTTAGAAGAGGACCAAACAGTGGAGGTATGGAGTAATGGTAGCACTACTTGTCAATGTGATAAAGTGCTTTTTATGCTTTTTTTTTTTAAATTGGAACATTATTTCTCTGATCTTTGACCATAGACGATCTTATTTGTTGATTATGAGCAAGTTTCTGGACTGCTAGAACCTGGCCTCTGGCCATCTTAAAGTGCCAATATATGCCTGCAGGGTTTTTGAAAAATGGTTCGGAGTGACACTGGGTTATACCCAGTACTCACCTCATCAGCATCCCATGCCGCTCTTATTTGTCCATGATAACCATAAGCAAAGAGGGAAAAGCTCACAGACAACTTCTCCTTCCATGATGGCTTGTGTTGGCTTAGTGCCTGTGACCCTGGTAGTGTCCAGTGTGGTCACGAGAAACTGAAATATCCATGTGTTTCTGGGCAGCTTTTCTGCTCAGCGTGATCCTGAGATGGCTTCCCGCCACCCAGAGTGTGGTCCCTGGCCGCCTCCTTCTCCTGCTCTGTAAGCCCAAGTTGGCTTCCCTGGAGCAGGGGCTAGTCCTGGGGTGTGTGTGTCTGTCTGCGCATGCAATATGCGCATGAAAGAGTGCTTGCCAACTCAGGAACTGCCTCCTCCCTGTCTGGCTAGTGGTGGGTGTGTCAGAAATGCCTCCCACCCCCTGCTGGTGCCAGCAAGGCCCAATGAGTGACTGATTCCACTCACTGTGCTTCTGGGCCACTTCTTCCCCTATAGATATGGGCTTGCGGCCTTTGGCCAGCTTCCCTGGTGGAGGAGAGCAATGGATTATGGGAAATGTTTTAATCATTTTGCCATTACTTACATCTGTTGACATAGGTGACCAAAAGCTGTTATTGGTGACAAGGACTACTTTACGAAATGATCTCTCAATTGTTTCCTAATAAAGGAGATGACAGGTTGTAGTTTTGGCAAAGCATCAATAAAATAAAGGTACATTGTCAATTAAAATTGCTTCTACAAAGGCTTTTGTTTTAAAAATTATGGTTAAACATTTCAGTAACTCATAGCTACCATACAAATTGGTAAGCCTGACCAGAAGGCACTTACTGTTAAGCCAGAGGAGAAGGAATTTTGTTTAGCACTAATCTAATCGAGTCCTGTCAGATAGTTTGGGCTGGGTGTGATAGCCTTAAAGGAGCAGCATCCAGCCCAACTCTTACTGTGACTCAGCTGCCCTCCATGTGGCGTGGCAAGTGCAGTTCACTGAGGATGGGAGAACATAACTTTATATTAGTTATTAGTATGTTTCAGAAAAGAACACGCCCACTTTCTGACCTCTGATAGGAACTGTAGGTAGGATTGGAAAGCTGGACCTAAACTGAGAGATTTTATGTTCAGAGCCTGTTCTCTTACCTGCATTTTCAGCAAAATGAAAGGTAATGCGCTTGCTTTGGTTTTCTTTGGTAATTTTGAACTCTGTAGTTTGTAAAAATAGGAACCATTGTTCTGACAGGGCTGGCAGCTGTAGTGTAAAACACAACTTTATTAAGCTGAAAACGCTGTAGATGCTTTTCCCTGCATACCTGGAAGTCTTCATCATTGCTCATACTGGGGATAAGGGTAACTAGGCTAGCAGTTCTAATGCAAAATTCCTTAATCATATCGTAAGATAGTATTTAAGTAAACGGTCTCATTTCTACATAATTATTGCACTGAACTGTCTTTTTTTTAAGGTGTTTAAATAAGCTAGCTAATTCAGTACACTAGGCAACTGTGCATCAGTGTGCTTGACTTTAGCAGCTTACAGCATTATTTATGAAGGAAAATATATAAATATGAAGTACCTCATGTTGAATGTTATTGTACTGTATTTTCAATGTAACAGTGCAGATCTTGTTAGACACATGAATGTGTATAATCATGTTAAATGCAAATAAAATAAAACTGGTTCATAGATTTGCTTTCTTATCATTTTTGTTTCTCCCTTGAAGTAGTAAAAAATTTGTCCCTTTGGGTACCACTGCATTTTACAATGATCATTTCACAGGAGCATTTATATGCGAAGTTTTCAGTATCTTTGATTCCTAAAAAAACATGAAATTTAAGGTAGAAGCATAAGAGAACAATGAGTATGTTAATCAGTTGCATTGTTCAAAGCTTGACTGTTCACTTAATGAGAGTGAGTGAATGGATGCATTTATATTCCTGTTATGGAATTTGTGGTTGGCTGGCATTCCAAACTATAGTTGCCATAGTTGCTTAAGTCTCTATCTCCCCGTGCTAAGCGGGTGTTGTGCTGAACAGCATCTGGGTTCTAATGGGACCTGCATTGCTGTTTCCCGAGATCTTAATTGGATCCAGAAATAAACTGCCAAATAAGAATTTTAGTGGAGTTGTTATATAATCAGTTCATTTCCCATTCTGTTCCCCAGCGTTCTGCTTGTTGGTCTTTTGGATAACAATCAGGTGTATCTCCCTTTATCATGTACATATTGCACATAACACGCCTATGTACTTACAATATAAATATAAATATGTATTTATAATCGCACATATATAGTTATGCATCCATACATATTTTTCCTATGCACCTCTCCAATACTTTTCTGCTAGACTTTATTGTGAATTCTGTGTTTGTTGAGCCACTTCACCTATCTAGCTTCAGGCTCTACTGTTTACTGGTTCAAAGGGTTTCTGGAATTATTCCTAGGCATGAGAACTGGAATCCCCCACCCACATCCTCATCAGCTTAAGGACAGACAGAACCTGAATTGCAAAGATCTTTAATCCACCAAGGTCTCGGCTTTTATCTCTTCTTTGCAATTTCCAGTTAATCCAACTGTTTGTTTTCATTATCCCAAGACAGTTAGGAGTGATCCAACTCCTTTGTTGGAACCAAAGATTAACATCTTACAGAAATTATACCTTCCTGGTTGACTGACTTGCCTGTGAAGACTGTAGTCCAAAACTTAAGAGAAAACTGGAAAGTGGAAACCAACTGGTATAAAATGTAGGGGGCCTCAGGAAGTACGTGTGCTGACAGTGAGTGCCTTCCACTTACTGACCAATTCTTTTTCTTGTTCTAAACTTTACCCTCTACTTTTTAAATATATATTCTAACAAAACCACTTCTGGAGAATTTTCTTTCAAAATAGAACTTACGCATTTAGTTCCATAACATTGATGGGTGGGAAGTTTCCCAGTTGAGAATTTGCCAGCATCGAGTGAGATGAAAATGTTTTTAAAAATGGATAGTTGTCACTGAGGATGTCACAGTGCGGAGCATGTGATTCTGGCTGCCATCGTCTGACTTCTGAGGAATGTTTAGTCACATTTTCTTCCCATCAACCTTCCCACCTCTGTTGTCTTCTCCATACTTTTCTAGGGCAGTAGAGGTGGTGTCTGCTCTGCAGCTCCGTCTTTACAATTACAATTACGGTTTAGTTGCCTGTCTGCTGAAATGCTCAGAGGAAAGCATTTTTTGCTAACAGATACTATTTTATACTCTTAATGTCTTAAAAGCCCCTAACCTCAAGGTAAGTTGAACAGCGATGCCACATCTGTGTTTTGGTCGTCTGCAGGACAATTAGTTACTCACTCAATACATGCCCCTTTAAGCTGCTGGTGACAGGCGGAGTGATACGTTAAAGGTTTCTTGTGAGGCAGTCTTTCTTCACTAAGGCCATAGTAGTATAAAAAGTTACTTAAAGAAAGGCATATTTGGTTTTTATTACATTGGGAGCTGTTTTTTATTAAATAGACTGCTTCTCTTATGCCCATTATTTCATTTGTTATTATGGAAGAGAGATTATGCCAGACAAAGGCTAATAAGAACAAGTCATATGAGTGACCTTGTTAATTTTAACATGAAGACGTTTTGTGTGAAACGGAATAATCTGAGATATTTTTGTATGTGGCCCTCTTCACCAGCGCTGTACAATTTGCATTTTCTTTCCTATCAAAAGAATGGTAATGACTATTTAAAAGCCCATAAATAATATTTCAAAGTTTGAAGCAGAGAGTACTTACTACCTTCGGTTACCCTGTAGAATGCATGAAAGTGTTTGGAGACATTCTGTACATCTTAGAGAATTCTCATTTTAGTGCCTTCCAAACTAAATTTTAGATTACTTCAGCATCTCTTACTACAGTGTTGAAACTGCATGAACTCTTAACTAATTCAAAATTGAAAGTTGTCATCGATCTTTACTCTTAAAGAAAAATTGCATTTCTAAGAATATTTATAGATAGTAGTAGATGGAGATCAATGTCTTTCTGACTTCAGCATGATGCAGAAGGTTTAATGAGTCATTCAGAGGATTAACCCACTGCTTGTTATTCATTGATCTTTTATTGGTGCTTGGCTTCGTCATGAGCAGTCAGAAGTGCAGGGAGGCAGACCAGTAAGATGTATGCTATAGTTTTGGGAGATTGTGGCCAAGGTCCAGAATGCTTTAATGTTAGATACAGGAGAATCAATCATAAATGACTGAGCCCTGTTGCCCAGAAGTTCTGATGTAGGTCTTAAATGGAGCCTAGTGACTATATCCAACAGACTTCCTCATGAGTCAGTGCTGCTGTCTGCAGATCACACAGTATCACTGACCCAGAAAGAGTAGAAGAAAGGGCTTTGAATACAAATCAGCAGAGCTGAAAGGTAGGAGAGGAAGGCTAGAGTTTCTTATAGATCATTAGCAACATATACATCGGCTTCAAGAGGGGAGATGAATGATTGCTGACTTAGATGGGCAGATCTTAGTGTGGAACCCAGAAGAAAATCCCAATAGATGGAGACATCCCAGTGTGGCCCCAGTGAGGGGTTCGTGTAGAAGAAAGCCACATCCTGTCTGCTGGGTTTAGAATAGGATACCAGCGTAGCAGGGACAGGAAGCAAGTATTCCATGTATCAGGCTCATTTATGTGGTTTTTAGGCAACAAAATAAGGCAATGACACCTAAGAGACTTCGGAACAGACAAGACAAATTTGTGTTTTAAGCACTAAACTCTAGGTAGGAGAGTCTGGATCAGGCTGGAGGCCGAGGGAACCTTGGATTGGGAGACTGAAACAGCTAGGAAATGCTTAAAAGGATGCAGATTATAGAAGTGTAGAGAGGAGATCCCCAGGTTATGGTTGAGTTTTGAAATACCCCATCTTAAAAGGTCTTAGCAAAGATGGTGAAACCTCTCGCCTTTCTCTTGTTTCTAAGGGAGTTTTCCCTGACCTAAGTAGTAGTATAGAAACCCTTCAAAATTCTCCCCTTGCTTTCTTTAAAGAATAAGCTAAAATAAAATGTAGACACAGTGTAGTAGCTAATGGATCAGCCTGGAGCTGGCCTGCCATCTAATTTTAAACCATGGCTCCATCTGCATGTGACTGGGAAGCAAGTTGCTCTGCCTCTGAACCTCCCATCTCTCCAGGGTAGCAGTGAAAATGCCTTTCTAGAAGAGTTAGGTGGCAACAATTAATATTCCAAAGCACTTGTGACAGTGCTTGCTGAACAGAAAATGCACCTATAAGTGCTGAGCGGAACGGAGATGTTGAGTCACAAAGTAAACCATAACCGTTCCTCACCTGAGCATATGTACTTTCAACTTACACATTCCTGTAGCAAGCTGTCAGTGGAGACAGTGGGAGAAGGCCTCGGTGCTGTTCTTTTACGTCCTCACACTCAATAGCCGTCTAGTTTGTAAAGCTACAAAGGCCTGTATTGTTGAGGAATTGTCATACTTTAATTAGATTTCTAATAAGAGCTTTAATTTTATCATGTTAATGAGATACAGAAATGATTTATTGTGGTGTGGATGTTTCTGACACATCAGATGCCTTCACTGCAGGATTTTTCAGATGACTGTAAAAGCTGGAGGAGGATGCAGTAAAGGATTCTTCAGACATTTTTCCAACAGAAGTTCATCATTTTGAAGATTTTTTTTTAAAAAAATCTCTTAATTTCAATGTTCAATTAACTTCTTGTTGTATGGTGGTCTTAGGGGATTTAGGATTTACCTCCTGCAAATATTTTATGATTAAAACTAGTTTTAGCATTGAAATTGTTGTTGGCAGCAAGTGTGATCTTTACTCTGAGGGGTGTGGGTTGTATGGGGAATGTTTGAAGGGTGGGCTACATTTTAGGTAAGCCCTGGTGTCCTAGTGGTACTGGTGCTTCTAGCCTGGCCCCACAGTTGGCAATTACCTCTGCCTTGCCTGGGAATGCCTCCATCCTTCTCCATCTCAGCTGGCCCTCAGCCAGTGCCAGGACCTCTTTCCCAGGGGCACTAACATCTGGAAGTGAGTCGCTCTCCCCCTTTTGTGCCTTGAGGATTAGATTCTCTGCTCTTTTGTAGAAGAATCCTCTAAGGAATTCATTCTACAGAGATTTGCATTAGTTGATAGAAAGGGTTTCTGATTTATGGGGTACTGAGAGGAGTAGTCAGATTTCCAAAGCTCCTGGCAAGCAGAGAGCCCCTGATTGGGCCTGCGTGTGCTGAGGCAGCTCTGCTTTGTTTCTCATCCTCTTGCAGCTCACCGGGCTCATTCTCATGGCCCAAGAAAATGGCACGCAACGACAAGAAGCAAGCCTGATAATTCAAAACTTGGCTCACAACTTGTCCATCATCACCCAGCATTCCACTGGTCAGAGCTAGTCACATGGCCATTCAGATGCATTTGGGAATTAGTCACCTTACCCCTTACTGAGGAATGCCTCAGAGAGAAGAGACCAGGGTTGTGGATTAAGAACAGGCTGACTTGTTGGGCCATGGGGATAGTCACCGAGACACAGCATTTGACCTAGGTCGTAAGCCTATCATTGGATTTGTTAGTCCTTCTGATCCCAGAACTAATAGCCACACAGAATTACCTACACAGACATTATTTGCACTAAAATTCCCAGTAATCATGAAGACCTGAGAGGGGAGAGGTGATGTTTCCACCACACTTACAGCATCAGTTCCCCAAATCCCAGTGTGGCATGTTTTGCTCTCTATGGCTAAGAAGAGACTTCTCAGTCCTTGCCCTTCAGGTGAAGTTTTGCACAATCCCATCCCTGTTTTCCCAGGAGTCAGTGCACATTTTAGAGGTATTAATTTTTTTCTAGTTACCGCTTCACTTTCAAGTGTGGCCCTGTTGACCTCACTGTTCAGTCTTACTCAAGAAGCCAGACCCTAGCAAAGCAAGGCGTTGTGAAGACAAACAGGTATTTGTGTTTCTGTCCATTTTTATTTACAGCATTGTTCCCTGAAGACCTTAGATGGTCCCTGGTCTTCATCCAGGTGCAGGATGACAGAGACATTCTGAGTTCTGACTCCGAGAGTTGGAATTGGAAAGGCATTGCACTTCAGTCTTAACAGCCCACTTAGTCTTTGCTGTAAGAGGGAGTGGGTAAAGTGTTGGCGTGGGGAGAGAGATGGGAGGGAGGGGTATGGCACAGTGCCCTGCTCTGAAGGTTAGCAGAAGTGACTGTATTAGGTCTTCTTGCCCTGACACCCAGATCCTGTAAGAATTTTTTTTTTTTTTGTGGATTTGCCAAGCCTTTTGCTTAGAGGTCTATGGATGACCTTTTCAGGACTTGCCTGGTGTTTTTCACCTTCGGGGCTTCCAAAGGGAGCCTAAAGTGCAGGTCAGGCCCCTCACCCATTCAGGGGCAAGAAATGAGGCAAGGAATAAGGCAATTTCGGACAAGTCCCAACAACACTGCCCTGAAGACGTGTTGAGGCTGAAAAGGTACGTGAGCTTCAGTGTTCGACAGGAAGAGTCAAGTCTTGCTCCTGACAGCCTCTGACAAACCCTGAGGCCAAAAGATCCGAGAAATATCCTTACTGCCTGCACACACTCTGCCCCAGGCTGAGTGAACTCAGCCTCACATAGGAAGCCAGAGGTCCTGTGTCCCCGTGTCTTCTATTATTCCTTTTCCTTCTTTCCTCAATGATTTCGTCTCCAGCCACCTCTGACCTCCAGCTCTATTTCTTGAGTTGGCCAGGCGATGCCACATCCTGCTTGAGCCTCACCTCCTCACATTCAGCTTGAGCATCAGCAAAGGCTAAGGAAGAGGGAACGTGTAGAAGAGCATTAGTACCCAGCTGAAAGCCGAGTGGCTTCTCTAGAGGTAGAAGACTGGAAGGGCGATTTTGGTGGTAAAGCCTTTGGTGGCCCTGTGGGTACAGTGGTAGAAATTAGGGTGTAGGGTGTGAATGTCACCAGATCCCTACCAAGTGGCTTCCTACAGCCTAAATAAATGGAATGGGTTAGGTTCTGGGTTTTGACATATGACTTCCATTTATATAAGGGACAGGTAGTCTTCCAGTCTCCTGCCTCGGTGCCCTGATTAGGCAGACACAGTTCTCATTGGTCATTATTAGAGGTTATCTCGTTAGCATCATGCCTGACTGAACAAGCTGTCAGAATCAATTCGAGTCTCTTCTTAGGGAACGCTATTTGACCATTTCCTGCTGATCTGCCATTTTGTGCTAACTGTCGAAGAGTGTGTTAAATTGATGTCACCATTCCCATTTCTTCCCCAAGCACTCTCCTATTTGGTTAACAGAGAAAACATTTGCTCAGTCATCGGTGAACCAGAGTAGACCGACACGAATTGTGAAACCTATAACTGGGGTGAATGTTTTTATTATCTAGAGATATCCATCAAGAGAGCCCATTCCCATCATTTAGGATGAGAGAACCGTGGATCTCCTTCAAGTAGCAAGACAAAGGATTTGGAAGCATAATACGAACTTATTGTTTCCAGTGCAGAGGAAGATTCTATTCAAGCCTTAATAGAAGCCTTGAATAGAAGATTCTATTCAAGCCCACCAAACAAAGCCAATGGAAGCAAAGGTTTATAGGCCGAACTTCCAGAAGAGGACATGGGTTTCACTGTAAAATCTATCATGTGTGTTTGGAAATTTCCATTCTAAAAGTTATTTAAAACTGAGGTAGGCATAGAACCTCAGAGCTAGTACATAAAATGCAGTTCCTAAGTGGAAGTGACTTAACCCTTCCATTTAATTTGTGATTCTAATAGGCCCTCTCTAAACACTTAGACTGAAGACGTAATTGCAAAGGGAACCTGGCTTTCGTTTGAACAAAGAGCCTCTGTGGTCAACTCCACTGTGGCATTGTGTGGCATGGACTCAGTTTTCATGCTCCTGAATTTTAAAACTTAAATAATATATCTTCCTAAATGTATGGGCTGATACTTATGCTCAGCTGCTTAAACGAGGGCTCCCAGTTCATAAAATTCCTAATTAAATAGACAGGCATTCTAAATTCTTGATCTTTGTTAATCATATTTAGGAGAAGCCTGGAAGTTTAGATCATGACTTCATTAGGGCATTCACACAGTTCCCCTGATGGCAACATAATCTAATTTTAGCAAATTTTAATTGCCAGTGCAGCAAGGGTTTATGAGCATTGGAGATGAGTCTCAGATACTCTGGTTTTTGAATGCACTGCTCTGTGCCTTCCAGCACAGACTCTGTTTAGCCGTACCTCACAGTTACAGCGCTCAGGACAGTCATACAAATGCCTATCTGTATACTATATGTGTAAATATTTTGAGTTCCAAATTGAAGCTTACTATGTTCTGCTGTCTTAGTCAAGTTAATAAAACTGCAGAGCAAAATAATGCCCGATAATTCTACATTGATAATTCTCTGGGACAGCCTAGAAGCCAGGTCCAGGTTTCAAATTCCTGGCCCCACAGTGCTCTGCACCTGGGAATGTGGTTAAGGGCTACTGGGCCCATGGGCTGAGCTTACAGCCTTTCTGTTTCCACCCCTGGTTTTAAAGGTATTTCCTTAGTTAGGCATGGTTTTCACTACCCATATATTCGAATTGATCCACTGTAGCCCAATACCCAAGAATTGTCTTCAGGACTGGTGTGAGAACATCCTGGAGGTATGGTCTGAGCATAGGAGGAAGGGAACTGGATGCCATTGGGACCAAAAAAGCTGGCTCTACATACTACATCTTTAAGAGGTTGAAGTGTAGGTTCTAGGTGATCATGTTACCCTGATTAAGGGATTCAGGGGCACCCTGAGGAAAATAATGTTACTTTCTCCTTTGCTACCCTAAATCAGTGGTTCACAACCTTCCTAATGCTGTGGCCCATTAATACAGCTCCTTATGTTGCGTGACCCCCAACCATAGAATTATTTCCATGCTACTTTATAACTGTAATTTTGCTAGTGTTATGATTTGTAACATAAAAATGATATGTGACCTCCAATGGGATCACAACCCACAGTTTGAGAGCCACTACCCTAAATGATGGAGTGTCCAGCAAGCTTGTAATTGAGCCCTGTAACCTTATTCTCTTACTTTATGCCTAATAATTTTTCATGGTTTTATAGCCCTTGTATGGGTCTCATTTAATAAATACACATCTATCCTGGTACCAGGATATGATAGATAATTTCATATATCAACTTGACAAGCTTAAGGGACACCAGATACCTGTCAAAACATTTTTTCTAGGTACGTCTGCTAGAATGTTTCTGGAATGTCTTATCAGTGAAGCAATGAATCAAATGATTAAAAACAAAACAAACAAACAAAAAAGCAACCTTCTACCCATTCACCCTCACTAATACTGTTCATTTGATATACTGAAAGCTCTAAAAGGAAAAGGGGGAAGGAAGGGCAAAATCTCTCTTCTTGAGCTAAGATACCGAAATTCTTCTGTTCTTGGAGCCATGGTCATCCCCACCCCCACTATCCTCGGGCCTTCTCACTGTGCACGTGGTATTTATACTAGAGCCCCCATGTTCTCAGCCTGAAGATCTGGACTGAATTATCTCAATGGCTTTCTTGGTCTTCAGCTTGCACATGGGGCATTCTAAGACTTTTGATCTCTAATATTACATGGTTCAATTTCAATATTAAACCCTCCTGTTAGGGCTGGAGAGATGGCTCACTGGTTAAGAACACTGACTGTTCTTCGAAAGGACCTAGGTTCAATTCCCAGCGTCCACGTGGCATCTCATAACTAATTGTCTGTAACTCCAGGATCTGATACTGTCACACAGATGTACATGCCGGCAAAAACACCAATGCACACAAAATAAAAATAATTTTAAAAAACTGTGTTCTATTTATCTGGAAAACAGTGTCTAATGCACAGAGATATGGTAGAGGACAAGACAGACAAAAATCTGTTTTTCACAGAACTTACTTTCGTGTGTGTGTGTGGGAGAGACAGAGAGAGAGAGAGACAGAGACAGAGAGAGAGAGAGAGAGAGAGAGAGAGAGAGAGAGAGAAAGAAAGAAAGAAAGGGGGGAGAGATGAATGAAATGTGACAGTTTTAAACATGATCCTGAATTATTTGCTTCTCTGTCACTATGAAGCAGATCAATGCCTAGTCCTTTGAACTTTGCTGGTTTATAGTATCCAACAGAAGTGATGGTGACACACTGTGACTTTGAAGGCTGTATCAAAGGTCATGATCACACTTGACCTCAAACACTCCTGGAGCAATTAGTGATAATGGGGTAGACAGCTACCATGAGACCGTTGTATATGTTGTGGTCACATGTATTCTCGTCAGCGTACCCAGCTCGGTTCATCTTTTGTTGCAGTAACAAGACATGGAATGGGGAGATGGATTGAAAGTGGATGGATCCTCTAGGACCAGATGTCCCTGCCTCAGCCATTCAAGTTACTTTCTAGCTGTGTTATCAGATACCAGAAAAGAGAGATCATCACGTATCTTTATCCAGTACTAATTCACAGAATTTTGAGCATAATGAAGACATCACTATTCATGACACAAAGTTTTTTGACCTGCTGAATAATATCCTCTACTTTGATGCTGAACTTAGTCCTGTGATTCAAGTTTGTGTGTTCAGATGCCTCTTGCCACTTCATCTAAGTGTTCAGATGGTCATCTCACAATCTATTTCCAAGAGAATTATTGATTACTTCTTCTCTCGACCAAACAAAAGAAACCATCGCCAATAACAGCAGAATTTACCTGCTTCTACGTAGACTCTTAAGTAAATGTCATGACTCAAGATCTAGCTGCAAAATGCTTTGTTTTTCATCACTGCCCATATCTCATCTATTAGTAAATCCTTCTGTTTCAGTATTGAAAACAGATCTGCAATCTGTGCATTTCTCCAGTTCTCTTCTCCCTGAATTATCTATTAGCAGAAACAACTCTCCTGGTATCCAGATAGGCTTTCCCAGCAGCACCCAAGAATGTACACCAGGATCATCAGGTCAGGACAGTGCAGAACAGTGAATGGGTGTATGTGGAATTGCTTCAAACCTCCCCAGCTTTCTAATAGTAACAAATACTATGCACGGAACTAGAAAAACTAAAAGGGCAAACCTGTGGCCAAATATGAAATATATATTTCCAGGGAATGGAAATGGAGTCATATGTATACAAACACACACACAGGCAAGTGCACATACACAATGCATGCACACACACACACACACACACACACACACATGAACACCACAAATGCACATGCATACTCATGTGTACACACACATACACTTCATTTTAGTCTGTGTTTCCTCCAGCCTCAATTTTATGTTGCCATTTAACACTGTAATGACTTATGGAAAATGGTGGTCTGCAGTTATGACAGTAAAATAAGCACATAGAGCAGGTAGCCCTATATGTGACCATGGAAATGACACTATTGGCATTCCCCTGTGGATAGAGAGGAGCGGGATTCAGCCCATCACCTGGAGATTCTAGTTACCTTTCTGTCCTGCCCAGTTGAGCCTAATCTTAGGAATGCAGAAGTACATAAGAGAGTGAAATCTGGCTGAATTTGGAACCTGTCAGCAGTGCCGCTGCTTGAGAGTCACCCGTGTTTCTGTGAGGAGCCAGGAGGCTCCTTATTTGCCGGCTGAGTTCAATGGACCTCTTTTATCTTCCAGTTCCTTCTCTAGTTGATGTGATGCCACAGCCTTGCATGGCTACAAGGGTCCTGGAACCCTGACTAGAGGCAGTGTGAGAATAGAGAAAATACAGATGTTCAGAAACACGGACATAGGAAAGCTGGGATCAGGTGGACTGGGTTCTCTGATGGATAAGCCACAAAAACCCAGAAACTCAGCATGTGTATTATACACTGTTGGCCAGGGTGGTGGGGTTATTGCAAAAATCTGAGGAAGGAGGCAGGATTTACAGTATACAGCTGGATCAAAGAGGGAGGTTTAGCTAATCTCAATGGGAGCATTCTCTGCACTGTCTTCAGGCAGTAAATACCAGCCAGGTTGAGGGGGCTGAGGAAAGAACTGTGACGTTTCCAGCACACAGTATCAGCATTGGCACTCAGCTGGAGCAAGTTTTTTCCAGGTTTGTCTCCTGTCAACACTGCACACACACTCAGGACTTCATACATCCAAGGACTCCTTTTCTTTCCATATGGTGGATAGATGCTTTTTTTAATGTCCTTTTTAGGAAAGTAAATCAACAACAGCACACAGATACACACACACACACACACACACACACAGACACGCACACAGAGATACACAGATACAGACATACACAGACACATGCATGAGGAAATATTCCTTTCATTTGACTAGCGAGATGGCATTAAAACTCAAAGAAGAAATTGGGCACCGACAGAATTTGGCCATTTGAGGACTTTGTGGGGACGGAAGTGTGGCTACCATGGAGCAGTATCATCAGAACGAAGAGCCCAGGGAAGGGCTATCCAGAAATAGCCATGTGAGCCAATGAGGCAAGAGAGGCAACTGTTGCTGCCAGACAAGTTACCAAGAGCTTAGGGTTGAGATACTAGCTTCTAACAAAGCTAGTGGGTGCCTTAGAGATGAAGGAAAGGGAAGGTTGGAATCCTGTCAATTGAGTGTGACAGACACCGAGTCTGTAGACGTCAGAACAAGGTGTCACAGTGGCAGTCTCTAAAGAAAAAAAACCTAGTAAGGTCTGGCACATATTCAAGTAATGCTGGAGACTGATAGAGAAGAAAACGCAAAGTCCTGGTGTATTACTTACAGATCTAGATCTACAAGGTATTCTAGCAGCCCGCTCCCCCAAATGGTCTACAGGGGATGATTCCCATGTCGTTGGGCTCAGACTGTGATGTGGTTTCCTGCACAATGAATTGCCTGACTTGTGAAATTGATAGGATATCATATGACAATTGTGTGTTACTTTAACAGTTGTTAGAAAAAGATATCGTAACTTGTGATTTGCATTTTTGGGTCATTCGTCTTTGTGGAAAGCCAGCAACCCTCTTCACAAAAGAACTAAGGTAATTTTCCTGGGAAAAGATGCAAATAGTGTGGAACTAAGACCTCTGCCAACACCAACAAGTGCATGAGACAAGGTAAGGCATCCAGGAATTGGGAGAAAGACAGTTTCTCAAAGGCACCGTGTAACAGTCTGAAATGCCAATATTTTGGTTAACAATCCTTAAACTGCTTATTCCTGCATAGTTAAAATTAAACCAAACTAGCAGGTCAGGTGCCTAGAGTAGCCTCAGAGCTGAAGGGTTAACCAACTATTGTAAATCAAACTAGCTGTGCCGTCCTAACTCAGAGCCAAAAGAAACTGAAAGATAAATTCATGGTCATAAATACATTGCAGACATTCTCTTTGAGTTTGTGGCCCCATAGAACTCTTGATCGAGTGCAAAGTTTAGGCCAAGAGTAATAGAGTGCATTTGACTGTTTCTTCCATGGCTGCTTGGAGGAGTGAAGCCCAGTTTGTATGTCCAGGGCTGAAGGCGTCCAGGGACGTATGCAACCTTTATGTCCACTTCAGTGAAAGGTTCTGTCGTCCATGAGGACTGTTGCAACTAGCTCTAGTTTCTTTTTCCCTGGTCTAAACTGCCTTTGCTGTCTGTATGATATTCTAACCTCTTATTGTATTCTTCTTTCATTAAAGCTTGCTTAACCTTTCTTCTCGTCTCTATCTCTGATTTCTTATCTGAAACGGTGCTCTGGAGGAAGTATTCGGCACCTTAGGGTCCCTCACTGAAGGACCAAGGTGACTTTCTAGGTAGCAGGTCACAAGGTTTGGTACCAGCCTTTGGGTGAGTCATCTTAGAAACAGGTCCTGCTACCCTAGTCAGACCTTCTGCTGACACCCTGAGAGACCCCAAAAAAACCTCCCTGCCAAGGCTGATCTAGATTTGTGACCCATATCAATTGTATGGGTTAATAGATGCGTAGGTTTTAAGCCCCTGCACATTAAGGCAATCTGCTGTGCAGTTGGGGACAACCAATTCAGAGTTTTGTACCCAAAATAAACTCAGACAGGGTGTATCGTCTCCCACGTCTGTGGGCTCTATATTTTTATTTGTTTAAATCCCACTAGGCTGAGATGACTAAGTTCTGTTCCATGTGACTGTAGCACGCTAGCCTCTGCACACAAATATGGTGACTGGAATCCAAGAAAAAAAGAGAAAATGTGCACACGTCTCAAACCTCTACACATATCCAATGTATTGTTGCTCCATTGTCCAAAAGAAAAGACCAAATGTGGTCACTTGGTAAGGTAAAGGTATACAAGGGCATGGCACAGACAATTGTGACACTGTGGGGCCATTGATATTGGTACTGCACGTCACAGAGAAATGTTTAGAATGGCAAAACATTTGTTTGATTTCCACAGCTGGTTAATCCAATATTCCTTATTTGTTAATTTTTAAAATTTGTTTTTATGCATATTCTTGTTTTTTTTTCTGCTTGTATGTCTGTGCACCCTATGCATGAATGGCTTGCAGAGGCTGGAAGAGAATGTTGGGGCCACTGGAAATGGGGTTATAGACAGTTGTGAGTCACCATGTGCATTCTGGGAATTAAACCCAGCTCCTATGGAAAAGGAGCCAGTGCTCTTAGCTGCTGAGCCATCTTCCCATCCTCAATTTTCCTTCATTTTTAATGAACAAGTCTATGAACATACATATAATTTTTAAAGTTAAGTCCTTTACAGTGTATCAGGTCAATATTCATATCAAAATCCCTTTGTTTTATTTTCTTCCTAAGCTCTCCATAAGTTTTGATATGCTATCTAGCAATAAAATCTGACTACTTACCAATATGATTTTTTTAATTCCATTAAATTTTTATTTTAGAGCGTAATTAATTTCTCCAACACACACATTCCTTCCGGCTTTGCTTCTCAGAACAGCACTGAGAAACAAAAAAGAAAATTACTTGCTACCAGAACCCTATGATTATTTCTTCCTGTACTCGAAGGTGACACTATTTTCTTTCAGTCACCGGTCAATGTCTGTCCTTTGAAGTGGAGCACTCAGTAGTAGTGACTTCACACTGAGTGGTGCTTTTACAACACTTTATACCTATTGGGATAGAATGAATTTAATGTGTAGTCTTGTGCTTCTATTTCTATTTAATTGTTTTAAAATTATTTTAAATCCCTTTTCAGTGTGTTTAAAGAAAAAGCGAAGAGTGCATAAGTACTGAGAAACAAACTGAAGCAACACTTAGCAGTGTTTCCAAATAAAGTTGACTAGAGGTTTCTTTGCATTGCTAGGCATTGCAGAAGGATTCTCTGATACAGAACCTTCCAGAGAAAAGTACCGTGGGTGTTACTGGCCTTGTATGCCATTGTATACTCATGGAAATATGGCAGCTTTCTTCTTTGAAGGATTTATAAGATCAAAATGCATGGGATTTGGCCTGCTTTCATGTGGACTATAGAAACTGTCAGTCCTTTTTAAAAAAAATGGCTCCAGTAGATTGGACAAGAATTTTCACTAACTTGCACCTTCAAAGCAACCAGTGATTGGCAGTTTTGTTGAGGCAAACATTTCCTCTGAGATTTTTGTGATGCTCTGTTTTAGATTCGAGTCCCTCAGTCCAGTGGAGCTCTTCAAGCATGTTCATCTTATTCCGCCCTCATACACTTGGGAACCCTGGTGAAGCAATGGTGGAGGACATATTGTGTGCTTTCAACGATTGCATCACCTCCTCTCCCCACATTTCTCCCACATTCTGCTTAGCATTCCTCACTGCTCTTAAGGTTTCCATTTCTGCTTCTGTGTTACATCTCCTGGTAAATATGAAGTGAATCAGTGTCATAATAGTTTCGGAAGAGCCTATGATTTAACATGCAGTCAATACTGTCTAAGAAAACCTATGAATCAGTTACCTGTTGCCGTGTAACAAACTACCACAGTACTCAGATGTCTTAAACCAGTGGTTCTCAACCCTCCTAAAACTGTGACCCTTTTATACAGTTCCTCATGTTGTGGTGACACCCCCCCAACCATAGAATCATTTCATTACTACTTTATAACTGTAATTTTACTATTATGGAAATATAAATATCTGATATACAGAATATCTGATATATGACCTATAGGTTGAGAACCCCTGTTTTAAAACAGTAACAGTTTGTTATAACTCATAGCTCTAGAGTGGGCTATGCAGCTCTTCTCAGCTGACCTTGCCTGTGGATCTGTAGCCTGTAGTCCAGGAAGGACTCTTGTGTTTGAGGCTTGGCTCTCTGTAGGTTGGTCTGGGTTGGACCCAGTTGACGTGACCTATCTCCGTTGCATGTCATCTCTCACTCCCCATCAGGATAGCTAGGCTTTGTCTTCATGTGTGAGGCAGAACTTCAAGACAGTGACTGTGGAGTTCTTGGGAAGCTTAAGCTCAGAACAAGCATTTTATCACTTCTACCTTACCCTGCTGACTAATGTAAGCCATAAGACCAGAAAACTTCCAGAGGTAAGGAAAGATGTGGCACTTCATGCTGAGAGAAACCAGAAGTTCATGTTATCAAGGTTATGATTTCATAGAGGGGTTAGAAATTGGAGCCATTTTTGTAAACAGTCTACAGAGTCAAGATAAATGTCAGGGTGAAGGTTGACTTCCTTTGTCTCACTGCTGGATGCAAAGAAAGTTGATGGGAACACTCTGAGATGCTGGCAGCTTCCTCACTATTATGAGGGAAGCCAACCTAAGGACCAAGCCAACACACAGTGAGAAATAAGACAAGAATCACAAGAGGAAAATATCACAGCTCTCCTAATATTGTGGACCTCCGAGTATTTGACAACAACCAGCATTTCCCTTGGATCTTACAGATACGCCAGTAAATTCTGTCACTATCCAAGTCTGTGTGACTGGTGTTTTATCTTTGGAACATGGACACACAGATAGCCCTGTAATTCAGTGAAATGCCTTCTCACCCAAGAAAACCAAGGATCTTTTGTGGAAGTAAAGAGAGTGTGAAGAATTGCAGAAGGCAGTGACCAGTGAAACAGTCAGTCTCAGGACTAAGGAGCAGGAGATCTTATTATACAGAAGCTCGTGTCTGTGAATCTAATCCTGCATTTATAGAATATCTAACAGTCTGAAAGGGTCACTTAAATTTTCAGATATAATTTACTGTCTCTTATGGGAGAAATTACATGTTTCAGTAGACAGTTACTCAGGATCTTTTTAATTTATGGCTTCTGAAATGTTCCTTCCATTTATTTTCTCCTTCTTCCTGCCAGTCTGGATTTTTGTTGAGTGCATATTTACATCCAGACATGTTGTTGGTATCCTGAGTGTGCTTTCCATGAACTTATACAATCCTTTAAGATTCTAAAACACTTTTAAATAAGAATTAAACTAACTCTCTCTCTCTCTCTCTCTCTCTCTCTCTCACACACACACACACACACACACACACACACACACACACAAGCATAATTTTAGTAGTTAAATTTTTCATTTGTTTTGAAACAGTCCTGGGTAGCCTGGAACCTGCAATATTGACTAAGTTCTTCTCAAACACAGAGATCTCTCTGCATCTGCCTCTTGAATGCTGGAATTAACAGTGTGTGTCGTTACAGCCCTGGTAGTCAAATTTTGCATGTTCTAGATTCACAAAGAACAATGAAACACATCTTTGTGAAGTGTTCATGGCTTCTGTTAGCCACTCTTTATTAATTTTAGCCATAAGTAAATATACAAAGCTTCAACATCCAACAATAACATCAATAGTAGCAATAATATGACATGGTTAAGCTCTGAGGATGAGGGAATCATTCTCACCCTACCCTAATGAGAAATCAAACATGGATAAAAATAGAATGATAGAATGTGAAAAGTTACACACAATTTCAGATCGGCCCCCTAAGTGTCAGTAAGAAAACTTGAGTTAGAAAGCATACACAGGTTTTCACTGAGTTTGGATTAGGTTTAGAGAAGGTTGTAAATATTTTGAATATAAAGACAGAGATCAATGGATATCTGCAAATTTCCATCTCAGCTCAATGTCGTAAAAAGTTTGACTTAAGCAGAGCAACCATGTACATCCTTGTGTTGTACATTCGTGTTATATATACATTGTGCAATATCAAAAGCACTGGTCGTCTAGGCTGTGATGTAAATGAATCTCCCTGCATTTGTATAGACACACTATACAATCTGACTGTGTGTGGTAACCACGCAATAAGACCTCTAGAGTTATTTGTTTAATGAGTCGTTACAAATGCTGTCCAATTTTATGAGCTCTGTGTATATCCTACTCTTCAGTCCTTTGTTCTAAGCTTCTGATGGTTTGAATAAGAAATGTCCCCCATATGCTCAGATATTTGAACACTTGATCCCTTGTTGTTGATGGCATTTGTGGGGTCTTGTGGCCTTGCTGGAGGAAAAACACCATTGAGGGAGACTGTGACAGTTCATAGCTTCACCCCATTTCCAGTTCTCTTTCCCTGCTTTGTGTTTGTGGTGGGAGATGTGATCTCTCAGCTTCCCACTCCTGCTGCCAGCTGCCATAACTCCCCCCCCCCCCCATCCCAATATGGGCTCCCTGTCTGGAAATCTAAGTCAAATAAACTTTTTCGTCATGATAATTGTTTTTGATATTGGATTTTTTATCATGGCAACAGAAAAGTAACCAATACAAAGTATTTACTACTGAGAGAAAAACTGGCCTAGAGCCACTTAGTGACCGTTAGCTCCCCCTGTCTTTTTTCCATCATGCCCCTCCCTAGGGAATGACGAGGGCTGGAAAGGAAAGAGGTAGCTTTCACCTCACAGAAGCCAATCAGCTGGTCCTCAGGAGCCGTTGCCATCCAAACATGAAACTTCTCTTCCCTGAGAAATACTTCTTTCTTCATCATAGTGGCAGCCTGTCTACTGTCCGTGTAGCAGCTCTATGTACTTCTTCACTGTAACGGAGTCTCTGCGCATGCCTTTCTCACACTGTCAGCTCTTAGGGAGCATCTGTGTTGACCTCCGGTAAATAAAATGATAAATACTCTAGCCTGTTAGTTACTCTCCTTTCCACACTATACTAAAGGCCTTACTCTAGTCACTGTCTTTTCCAAGGTAGGTATAACATTCCTGGCTTCCACATTTCAAAGATGTTGAAACATTAAATGTGCTAGGTCAGAACTGTCCAAGAACCTCAGCCACATTGTCTTCCACAAAACAAAACAAACAGATAGACAAAAAACAAAACAAAACAAAACAAAAACCTCTCAATCATATTACAGGCGATTTCAGCAGAGCCACTTTGGACGAGGATTTTAGGATGTGTAAGCATTGGAGCAGACTCTCGGTGTCTCCATAACCATAGTCTTGAACTGTGGAGTCTACAATGACTAAAGGGGATTGGGGTCTGTGTTACAGAGAAGGGGCAGAGGGTGCAGTGGTGCAGTGACACTCTCTCTGGTTGGCTGTCTCAAGTTAGTCAACAACCCTCTGCCAACCCATTACTTAATAAAATCACAACTCTCTATGATGAGTGGCAATGATAGCTAGATTACATTAAGGTTCATATTGACTCTATGTTTGGCCATGTGGTCTCCGCTGTCCAATAAGACAGTAGCAAATGGTAAATATGTTACTTTTGTGTTACTCAACAAAATACCTGATCCATAGAAATGGCTGATAGGAATAAAGCTTTATTCTGCCTCCCAGTTTTAGAGTTCTTTGTGCTGTTGTGAGGAAGACGTGGTGGCAGTCAGGGTGGGAGGCTTGTGGCAGAGTCTGTCCCTTTATAGAATGCCAGAAAGCAGAGAGGGTGACAAGAACCAAAGACAAGCCTATATACCTCAAAGACCCACCACTGTTGACTGACTTCTCCCAGATGGGACCCACCTCCTGGGGTTTCCACAGTTTTATAAAACAGTGCCAACTTGGGGACCAATTCTTTGAAATATGAGTCTATGTAGGCAATTTCAAATCCAAGGTGTAATAAGACACAAGCAGAAACTTAAGATGAACCTGTCAACATCTACTTCTGCTCTGTCATGCCTAGTATGAAGGTAAGCCCAGGCCACCCTGATGGAGGAAATCTAAAAGACAGGAAGTTAAAGGTCAAGTCACTCAGCTAAGGTCTTCCTGGTTGTTGGATTAACATCTGGAAGCATGAGTGCGTTGCTGTCCAGATCAACTGGCCCGATTCTAGACACAGAACAGTTCATTCAGCCCATAGCTTCATAGAAAATAGTAAGCAGCTATCTGAAGCCACGAAGCTTCTAAGTTTGTTATGTAACGACAGATAACCTGTACAGTGACCACGGGTTGTTTCTGGATAACAGCTGGTGAAGCATCATCACCAAGTGGCCCTTGGATTCATGCTTATGGCAGCACAGATGTTCTGTGAGAACAAGCTGTAGCAGCTGGCACCATATGACCTTCAGATTGACTGAGGCCACCCACAGAGTTCATCCATTACTGGGCCTGCTCATTGCTAAGGCTGTGTGCTGTGGTTTAATGCATCCCTTTCAAAATTCCTGTGTTCCAACATAATGACCAATGTGATAGTATTAAAAAGGAGACCATTAAAAACTTATTAGGTCATGAGGACTCCTCCCTCATTAGTGAAATTTTGGTCCTCATTAAAGATGTATTACTTAGCCTTTGACCCTCTTGTCCTTCTGCCTTGAGAACACATGTCATTGTTCCTCTCTGGAGGATGCAGCAGCCAGATACTTTTTTTTCAAAGCTCCAAGCAGTCTTCTGGATTTTCCAGTGCCTTGATCTTGGATTTCACAGCCTCCAGATTCACTTAAAAAAGCTATGATAGAAGATTAATACAGCTTTCACATTGCCTGTTGGGAGACTTGCTTTTGGAACTCTTAAGTCAACAAGCATGAAGATAGGAGACATGAGACCACTCTAGAGGAACCCCAAGACACATGGAGGTATTTCAGTTAGCACTCAATGCATGTCACAGGTAACAGCAAACATTATCAGCACATGCTCCAGGCAATCAAGTCTGGCAGCCTAAAGCTGAACTCCTGTGTTATACTCTGAGACCAGTTTTCTACTAGTGTGCCTTGTCCATGTTTTTAAATATCATTGTGGGGCGGTTTGTTGTGATGAAGGAACAATGGAAACACTGTCTAACTATTTCCTGTTACTTCGTACTGTCAGACTGCGTTGTCTGTTGATTGACTGACTTTCTCAAATTCCTATCCTCCCTGTTAAAAATTAGGCTAGCTCTGCTACTGCACATACATACCCATATTGACCAAGACAGAATTGACACATACCTGGTGGTCAATAAATATTGGTTGAATGAATAGAAGAATGGATGTTTACTCTATAGATCTAAAGTAAAAGTTTCTAGAAGAGTGCTTCTTTCTTTTCTCTTCATCGTTGGGCCCCGGGCAACAAAACTGGGGGCTGTTGGTGTGAAATTGACTGTTTTTCATAATGCGTGTGTGAGATTTCCTGTCAAACGTTCAATTGTTCAGCCAATAAACATGCATGGAACACCTGCCCCACATCACAAGTCAGCCTCTGTCGGTCTCGCTGGGAGCCCTGCCTGGGAGGGGAAATGATAACTAAAATATGGACCTTCGTAGATATAATGTAGCCACGGGACTGAGCCCCTTACAAGACAGAGGCAGTGACGATGTCTACATAATATGGATTTTTTTTCCAGGGTTCTTCTCAGAGCCCCAGATAAAACAAGTGTACCATAAATATGTATTGACTTGCAAGCAGGTAAGCATTTTTTTTTTTTGAGTCAGGCAGAAAACAAAAGCGTATATGAGAAGAAAAGGGCAAGTAACTATGCAAAAGGGTGGGGGCTCCTATTAAATACCTAAGAGGCAAGGGGTTCCAGTGTGCTTACTGTAATCATAAGGAGGCATCACAGAGGCCAGAATAAAGTGTTCAGGAACCTGGCACAAACACACCACTGTCTTTTGAAAGCAGGGCCATTAAAACGCCATGGAAAAATAATGGTATCTCCCTTCCGTTTCTGCTTGAAGGTGGATTCATGCAATCTCAGCATTTTATCTTGGAAGCTCCCCTGAGAAGGTACACTGGGGAAGCAATTTCTATCTCTTTTAACTAAGACAGGAAGCCTTGAAGTCTGTGGGTCATCCACTTCCCTCAGACTCCCATCCAATTGCTGAGAAGTGTGTCAGATCTGAAGATTTTGTGGGCTGTTAACTGCATGTGATTTTTTCCCCCTGCCATTTACATCTGAAGTAAATGAAAAGCCTTGGGTTTTACCGCCAAGTTGGGATGCCGAGAATGTTCTTATATACAGTGTGTCTGAAATTAATTAAGATATGTAGACAGTTTATGTATATGACCAAGAAAAAAGGATGCATTCCATTAGTGTTTATTAAATAAATGGGAACAACTAAAAGATGCATTATCCTTTTTGAGGTGTTATGCATTTTGAACACAATCTCTCCCTGCCCCCATTCGTTGGGCGGGGGAGGGGATGGGGGGAGGTTAGGTAACTCTGCTAGTGCTACTTTGTAGAGGGAGAAAATGAGTTTTAGAAAGTAACAGATAGGATAGAAAAGCAGGTTTATGCAAGTTCCCAATTCACTGAGTCCCTATTTGTAATGCTTTATTCAAGAGTGAACTTTGGAAGCTTATATGGCCCTTTCTGAGTTTCCAAACATCACCGTCAAAGAACTCAAAGATGGACTGTTAAGACGGTTCAGTGGGTAGAAACATTTGCTGAATAAACCCAGTGACCTAGGTTATATCCCCAGAATCCATGAAGTTAGATGGAAGGACAGAACTGACTCCACAAAGTGGCTCTCTCACCTATATATACATGCATGCCATGGCATGCACAATGCCCCCATCTGTCACATACCACACACACACACACACACACACACACACACATACACACACACACGATGATAATGATTGGTTTAATGCAGAAGATGAGGAGGAGGCCCATCAGAACCCAGGCGAAACCAGATTATTCTCTGCAGAGAATGGCCTCGGTACAGCATGAAAATGATTTCGAAATAGCCGTCTTTGTCAACATGTAAAGATTTTTCTCTTGTGTTGTGTTCTCTTCACTAGTTTGAGAGTTCTTGTGTGTTTATATGACTTCTTCTGTAGGAAGCAGTACAATGGACTGAAAAGTCAAAGGTGTTTACATAAAAGTCCTGCCTCATAGATCTCATGGGCTTCAGCTTTCTCGTTTGTCATTACAGGCAGTACCATCTGCATTGTAGAATTGATATGATGGTTAACTGCTATGCTGTATGCAAAGTAACTTACACATGGCCTGCCACACAAAAAGGCAAATAAACCTTACTTGTCTGTCCTTATATTTAAGCCACCAGGGAAGATCCTTGAAAGCAGAAATCTGGCACAGCGCCTCACAGATGAGAACTTCATAAATATTTATCAAAGGCATGGACGGATGAATAACCATAGGATGAAAGCATATTAATCACTGTAAAGCTACCAGTGAAACCAACTGTAGTTCAGCAACTTTTTCAAATAGGAAGCTATTGATTGACTACCTTAGGATTCGCAGCTGGGTCTTCCTATGAACAGATGGTTTTCCACCACCCCTCAATTTCTGGAATCAGGTTCTGTCCGTCCACCATCCATCCCTAGGATGCTGGTATCTTTGTAGAGCAACAGAAGCAGCATTTATTTCTTCACTTCAGACCCATAGAAGCTAAGAGCCACCATTTTCCCACTAACCTTCAACTGGAGAAACTTGATCACACAGTCAACCTGGAAGCGAGCATCCTTTGTGTGTGTGTGTGTGTGTGTGTGCATGTTAAATAACAGAGCTCCTGATCAGGCTGATCGAAAGACAATGACATAACATAAAACCAAGATCTGGTTGGTATTGGTATAAGGTCACCTCAAAATATAGATGTTTAAAACAATAAATATGTGTCTGTCTTATAAGTCTTCCTTGGCCTCCCAGCAGTCCCCGAGGTCATCTGGAAGGCTGTGTGCAAGCTGCCTGCTCTGGAGGTGGCTCAGATGGAGGCTCATTCTGCCCCAGGTGAAGGCTCATCCTTGAGAAAACTAGCTAGCTCAGGCTTGGTCAAATGGTGACTGGACAATGAGGAGGGGAATAGGAAGCATGTTTGCTCTTGAGGCTCATGGCTAGATCAACTACAACATCACTTTTGCAATGTTCTACTAATGGAAGCAAGTTACAAGCTGGACACAGAGTCAAGGAACAGTGAGCGAGACTGTGTTTCTTAGTGCGAGAATCTGCAAAGCTTATTGCAAAGCAGGAGAGAATGGAGGTGTGCTTTTGCAGTCAGTGTATTGCGTAGTGGGTGCCTCAAGCTACCTGGAGACCTAGTGACCCAGGTCTGTCAGGCAGGAGAAGGAGACAGCGTTGCGCTTCTTATCGTTTCTCAAGTCTTGACTAAGATCAGGTGTAGTGGATTTCTCAATCAGTGTCTGAGTCTCTGTCAGGTGCAATGTGCCCATGTTGAGTTGGGGAGAAGACAAAGAAGGCTTTGTGGTCTGTGCTTTGAACCGCTTGCAGCCAAATGCACCGGCAATGCCAGGGAAGGCAAAGCTGGGAGGGAATTAGCATGAGTCACTAGATGGGCAAAGCCGTGAGACGTAAGGAGGAGAAAATGCAAGGGAGCAGCGGCAAAGCCCAGCCAGAACCTGACACACAGGGCTGTCTAGAGTCTATTTACTTCCTTCTTGAACTTCCTGAAGGCAGAAGCGCTGGGATCTGGGGTTCCTGTACCATCAGTAGCTGGCTGCATGGATACAGCTTGGACCCCTTTTTCTTATAGGCGAAATGGGTGACTTCAGGATAGGCTTGAAGGCTGTAGATACATCCGTTGACAACACAGGTCAGAGGAACTGAGGATGAATGGAGAAAATCAGCCCCTAAAGGCCTGGATGAGACATTAGCTTGCCGTTTGGAACTCTTCTTTAGTAGAATTCTTGTTCTACCCTGTGCAGGCACTGTTTCTGATGCTGCGCTTGTTTCTAATCACCAAAGCCTCATTGGCCTTGAAAGTTGTCATACAGTGAATGCAAACTCCAAGGCACAGTCCCAGGAAAGTTAAGTCATTAGACCAACTGGTGAAGGTGGCTGGACTGTGTTCTGAGCACTGTAGTTCCCCTTCTCGCGGGCTGTCCTTGCCTGTTCTCTGCTTGCCTGATGCTCCTTGCAAGGACTGTAAGTTTTTATGGTGCAGCAAGGGGACAGCATTCTAGGTCCCCTGTCTCAGGAAATCAGAATGAGGCTGGGGAAGAAAAGGGAATATTTCATCAGCTAAGAGGAAATTTCAATCGATGTGCTTAATTAGGTCAGATACCCATTTTCCTCTGAGTCTCTCCTAGTTCTTTGAAGTCAAAGGACACACTGGAGCGGGAGAGGGGAAAATAGTGGAAAGAGAATTGGAAAGAAGCAGCCTCCACACTTAAAAACATTCCATTCGTCCTTTTAGAGAATTGAATTCAAATATGGTTAGCTATCAACCATATCGACATAAAAATGCTTAAAATAAAATGTAGGGCAGCCCCCTGAAGGAGGGAAACCTTCAGCATGAAGAAGACTTTCCCAACTCGTTAAAAGTCACACTTCCACGCTCTCCCTGCAACACTAATAGGGTATCCAGTCAGTGCAAACACTCCTTCACGATTTAGTTACTTTAGGTAAAAGAGAAGATTCAGTATGGATTTGAAAGTTCCCAAGGAGGAAGCACCATGGCGGGTTTGAGCTGCAGTCTCTAAGACTGGTTCTCATAGTGGCTCGAGGACAACATTTTTTTTTCCACTGGGACGATTGCCCTTGGATCTGTGCAATTCTGTGCAGTTGCCAGTGGCCATGTGGGACTCGTGGTGGACTTGAATCATCGTTAGTCTGACTAAAATTCCTATTTTTCCTGTGTGTGTCTGTGTGTATTTATGTACGTGTGTATATGTTTGAAGGATGTTTGTATATGTGTCTGTATGAGTGTGTCCATGTATGGATACAGGTGGGTGGATGGTAGAGGTCAGATTTAGGTGTTCCTTTCCAGTTTCTCTTCTGCTTAGCTTTTGAAACTGAGTCTCTCACTGAACCTTGAGCTCACGGGTTCAGCTAGGCTACTTGGCTAGTATACCCCAGATAGCTGCCCCTTTCTGCCTTCCCATTACAGGGGTTTCAGAATGCACCCCTGCAACCAACGTTTTACATTATTGCTGGGCTCCAAACTCAGGCCCTCTTGCTTACACAGCAAGCATTTTACTTACTGAGCCATTTCCCTAGCCCCAAGAACTCAATTCTGACTTTACTGCCTTTCAATAATTAAATTTACATTCCAGCAGCCTCATGCTGGTAGCTACCCAGTAGAAACTCTGAAGGTTCTTAACCTTCTGCGAATGTGGTTTTTTTTATATAGTCCTTAAAATCAGAAACCTATATTCCATCCCTCTTTCGAACAAATGAAGAAACCATGTGTGTTAGCTAAATTTGGCTCTATAACAAACCACCCTATGACACTGACTTGAAATGGCAGTGATAAACTTAGCCCAAGATACTGCGGCTAACAAATTTAGGATGGGTGTAGCTGGACAGCTTTGCCCCTCTCTGCTAAATTGGTGCATTTGTGGGCAGATCCCGGCCAACTGAGATCGGCCAGCATAAGATGACCTCAGCAACATGCTTTATCCTCCCAGCATGTGATCTACCTCTGAAAGACTAGCCCAGCTCAGGATGACTGAGCAGGTTTCAACAAAGGGATCTTTCCTGTACCAGCCTCAGAGGCCAGCTTTGAGGACAGGCAGAGTCACTTCTGATGCAGGCTGTTAACTGAAGCATGTTAAAAGACTGGCTAAGAGGACAGTGTCAGAAAATGGAGCCCAGCATTTGAAGGGCCACACAGTGGAGTTCACTGCAGAGTGTGGCAATTGGGAGACCATGCATAATTATGGACATTTTTTGTCCTCAGTCATCCTGAATGCCAAAAGATTAAGTCATTGGCCTGAGGAAAATGCGAGAACTTTTAAGACAACCCAGCCCCCATCTTAGAATCCTGACTGTTGGTTTATTTCTTGGATTCTCTGTATAAGGTATGCTTTTCTTAGGTCTCAGGTTTCTTATCTACAGAAAGACAAAGATAATTTAACTTCCCGTACTTCTACTAGCTCCCAACTGGTGTTAAGTGTTGAACTTCTTGGCTTTCCTCACGTAGGGAATCAGCAAAGGGGCAGAAATGGATGTCAGACCTCTGTGAGACCAGTCAAGTACCTGAAAGCTGCCTCCTTGCCAAAAGGCTCTTGAAATACCAGAAGAAATTGTTCAAAAGTAAAATAAAATAAAAGGCAAGTCTTTACAGTAGTGCTCAGCTTTTTGGAAGGAGGTTCATAAAAGATTGAATTTAGAAAGGACGGAGTGTTTTTCTTGTAAGCTTTTCTAATTTATAATCTAACCACTTCCTTTTCCTTTTGTAACTCTGATGTCCGAGTGGAGTAATCTAAATATCCTTCCAGCCTCAGAAGCCTGACAGTATTTTCACATTGATCTCCCGTCTGCCAAATCAAGCCTTGCAGATCTGTAAGCAGCATTGCCAGTAAAATTCCTCTGCTAAGAAAAGGGCTGCCGTTTCTGTTTCCCGTTTCCTAGGCCATGAATCTACAGGATGGCATTCCTGCTGATGGAAGCGCCTCCAAGCAGCCAACTCACAACTGTCAGTGCAAATTTGCGTACTTTGCCAAATTGCTAGCTCACAAGTCTTTACTTGTGAAATAAACAGAAATGAGTATGAGGAAAAACGATTTGGAGGGAAAGAGGCTGTGGGTGATACTCATGAAATGATGAGAAAGACAAGAAGAAGGAGGGAGAGTGGGGAGGGAAGGAGAAGGGCAGAAGATGGTGGAAGGCCAGGAGAGAGCAAAGAAAACTGGCACAGGGTGCAAAGGAGAAGAGAAGGGCTACAGAGGGGGGAGTGAGAGAGGGAGGAAGGACATGGAGAGGAGCAAAAGCTAGTGTGTGTGGGAGGGTAGGGGGAGACGAGGAGATGGAGTGAGTGGTGGGAAAAAGAAGATTCCTGGAAAACAGGTTCATTATCACAGCAATCTTTGCAAACTGGGGTCTTCGCTCTTTCCTCTACACACGCTTTCCTGAGGTGGTGGATTCTTAGGGGAGCTCAGTTGCTTTCAGTGACTGAACTGAATGGAAGTCAAGTGGAAGAATTCTTGGATTTGTTCTCGCCTCCTTGACTGTGTAACCGCTGACCAGCGAATTCACGTCTCTGTATGTTTGTCTTTTTCATATACAACACCATGTGAGCTTGTTGTTTGCTCTTAAGGTAAACTTTCCGAGGCTAGGAAGTTCTTTGTATGATTTTGTTGTTTTGGGTTGGTATTGTTTATGTTTCTTGTTTTGATTTTGAGACAGGGTCTTGCTATGGCACCCAGGCTGGCCTAGAACTCATGAAACTCTTGCCTCCTAAGAGCTGAGATTATTGGTATGCATTTCCATGCCCTTCTTTGCATGAAATTTTATTTTAAAAACAAAAACAAAAACAAAAAACAAAACAATAAGACAACAAAAACCCCCCAATATACATTGGTCACAGATTATCAAATCTGCTCTGTGCTATTTGAAATCAACAGAGATAGACAATCTTCCTTAGATTAGCATGACTGAAATCAGGCCTTAAGGTGAATGCCTTTGAACAAATGATCTATTAGAAACAAACTCTCAGAAGGAGTGGGAAAGACAGACTGTGGAGGTCTTAAGGTTGAACAGAAGGCCGATTGAGAAAAGCCCCTAGGTTCAGCTTGACCTCTTGTTGTTTCTGGGAGATTAATTATCCACCCAAACTTATCTCCATCATATTAAAAGACAGGTTTTCATCATCTTGGCTAGAGGCAAGCCACTTCTACCTCTAAATGCTGGAAAGGTCCAGGATTGGCCATAGGGGTCACGAGAGTAGCAAATACCATTAAACTGAGGGGAAGCAGATAGGATATTAAGGGGTCTGTGGTGCAGGCAGTGTGTATCACAATTTAACAGGGAGCTCTTAAACTTAGGATCTAGGTAGATAACTGGTCCACAGAAAAAGAAGTCATCCTAGACTGGTAAGACACCAGCCAGTCACAGGATAGCACATGCATATCACAAGGACACACAGTGGGAGCCCATGGTTGGAAATGGCTGCTGTCACTGTGTACCTGATTCTCAGCACACAGCAGTAGATTTGTCATACAACACAAAGGCGGTTATGTGAACCCTGGGTCTAATCTTAGTCTCAAAACATCTCCAAGCAGAGTCTCGGTGCCGGTTTATCCCTGGGCGAAGGAGTGGCTTCCTTTAGTTTTTATTTTATTTTCCCTTTGATGTGGGATTCCCCTCTGTATACTGTGAATATTATTGGTGAATAAAGAAAC